>NW_010972592.1:1191298-1358397 GCF_000737465.1 Haliaeetus leucocephalus
CCAGTGTGGTTGCCATTTAAATTAGCTATAGAAAAGTGTGATGACAGTCTCAGCTAATTAATAAATCATTATTAAAATTTCATATATTAATATTCTGACTACAAGGAAAACTCTACATGTCTTTGAGAATACTGCACAAGCCAAAACCTGCTTTTTTATAAGTCATTCAACAGATGATTTCCTTCTGCTAACAATATTCTTCAGAAGACAATTTAAAGCCTCAGAGGAAAAAAATATGTATTCCTACCCCCCTGCCATAAAGAACAGAATTTGGGAAGATTTCCTGAGTTTAGCTTCTTTGCTGCAGGTTCAGAAGGCTTTTTTCATTTCTCAAATGAATTGACTCAGTGACTCTTCTGAGCAGTTTAAGAGAGCAGTGACTATTGTTATTTATTTTTTATGTTCAGTGCTATGTACATAATACTTGTCTTAAGGAGTTAGTGAGAGAAGCATGATACTCCTCATATTCACCTAGTGAAACACCCTCATTGTCCTGCTTTTACTGACCTTCCTCTTACAGAACCTCTACCTTCTACTGTCTCATGCGCTTTCCTCCCACTCTCCAGTAAAATCCCTTTGCAGTTTTGTCTGGCTTCAAAGAGTTGCTTGAGGTGAGAAAGGCTTTGGCTTGAGCTGGGCATCTCCACGATAGGAATTCCTTGCTACTGATGATGTATTTTGATGATGTGCGAGTCACACACAAAAATAAGAAAAAGAAATTTGTTTGGGGTTCATTGGAAATATTTTATGTAACTTGAAATTAAGTGTTCCAATAAATTTTCAGATTCTTAAAATGTAAGTAAGTAAATGACAAGTGAAAAAAAAAAATCAGTTAAAAAATTCCAGAAAGAAATATTTTGGATTCTTCAAAATTTCCTCCTCATCTATTTTGTTAAAATTGTTTATCAACAGGAACATGAATTTGAAGGTGGTTTTGAATCCCCTGAAACTCAGCATTTTATTACCTTTCTGGTTTGCACACTGCTGTCTTTAGATAAGCTGCTGAAAGCTGGAAGATGTTTTCAAAGTTCTAAGTAAGTGAGCAAAACTTTTACCATAATCTTAAAACACTCCATTTAATTGGAGTTGCAAAACTTTCTGTAGTTCCAGATACCAGATAATAAAGAGAAGTTGATAACCCCAGATTCTTTCAAATGTGAATTAGCCTGTACCATGCAGCATGCTGTTCTGACTAGACTGCTTCTGGTACCTGAGATGATCATTTAACTGAAGCTACCTTAAGTATCTCCATAGTCCATCAAGCAAAAATATTTGAGGATCAGGCTGAGACCTAATCCTCTTCTCTTACTCCTGGAACAATTTGGAAAATCTTCCACTGAAATTAGTACAGTAAAACTAGTGTGCAGTATCTTCTCTGAGGAAAAATAACTGACCCAAGTTTTCTGCAGTCTTTGGGTAAAGTTTCAAAGTGAAGGGCACCATATGTATCTAATATTATTTGGTGAAATGCAAATATATCACTGCTGTGGCACTCAGCACTTCGATCACAGCTCCTTATAATAATATGCCAGGAGGCAGTGGAGGCAGGCAGCTCTTTCAAGAACACATTTCATCCCTAATCCTGACTCTCCCTGCTTTCCCTCTTCATTGCCTCAGCTGTTTGAGTGAGTTGTAGCCTCGACAAAGAACATGTTCGGATCATCATTGTTAGCAGAATGTTCTCAAACAGTTTTATAATATCATCAGGCTAATAAATTTGCCACCACTAAGAGACTTTTCCAAACAAACATTTCTCAGGATGACATAAAAGTCTTGAGGATTAGTGGCAAAATAACTAGTATTTTCTAAAGGAGGAAAAAGAAAGAGAAATTAATCCAGAAATTTGTTAGGGGGAAAAAAAAGGACATTTCGAATAGACTCCTAATATATGCAGAACAAATTGAACCGCAAAGTTGTTTCGGGGAAAAATAAGGCCTGTATCATAAAGCCACTGGAAATACTGACCTAACAAAGAGAAATGATTCCTATTTTGTTCTGTCAATAATAAAATAGCATCACATGAGTTATTATCAGCATGTAACTTTATCCACATGATGCCTCTGCTTTTGTTCTTGCATGGTCTCTGACTGTATAGACTTCACTGTTCTTCTGGGACAAAACAACAAAAGCACAAGCTTTGTACTTTTTTCAGCTATTAAAAAAACTATTTGACTTCTCTTTTCTTTTTTTTTGCTCAGTCAGGCCATGAGTGCCTTCTGTTCTTAACCCTGCAAAAGAACTCCAGGGATACCCACACTTTCCCCTTTTGCATGGAAAAAAAGACTGTTTTCAACCCCAAGAAGTTCACACGTATGATGAAGATTTCATATGAGAATAACTTAAACTATAGCACCTTCCTCATTCTCAGGTGGTATGTGTGCAAGCAGGTTGTATGCCAATGATTTCTTTACTGAGAAGTAAACTTCAGGTCATCTGTCTCCAAGAGAGAATACTTCAGAATGACAATATTAAATTTCTCTAAGAGGTGAAACAAAATACATGGACTTACAGAAGGATTAGAAAATTATATCCCAGATGGAAAATTTTATGGGTACAGAAAAAATTGTGTGAGTGAAATACCAGTATCATAAAATAAATAACAGGAAATATGGTAATTTATGTGATAGAGAAAATTGTCACTTTCAGAATTGCCAGAAAGTCAACAGCATTTCACCCATTTGACTTCAGAAGTGAACTTAGACCTCAGAGGCTTAAAAATATATGAAGACAAGTGAAATGAAATAAGAACTCATGAATCCAATAGGGATTTCTGAAGAAGAAAGCAATCTGTGCAAAAAGAGTTTCATAGACGTTGGGAATGCATGTAATCAGCATTTAACTTATTCCTGGAAAGTGATTTAGAATATGCCAAATAAATTAAATTCCATTCTGCAAGATGAGCAATTAATGGGGCTCCTAATTTAGAAAGCATCACAATTCAGAAATGTCCTTTAAGCCTGTTTAACCCTAAGCACATGTTGAAAACCCACTGAATTCAGCTGGAGATGGAAATTAAACACAGAAAACAATAGAAGGTCGAGCATGTCTACTTGGTAATTTGCATTACTAATACTTTATACTTCTGGAGTTCCTCTCATCTCATGAGAAAAAAGTGCTTCACAAATATTGATGACTAACCAGTCCTCTGACACTACAGTTTCCATCTGACAGGCAGCAGAGTTACGAAAGGAGAAGCAGGGGTGCAAATTTCTGAGACAGCGTAAGCGCAGCTACCTCCTCCCTGTTACAGTGGACGTGGAACAAAGCAGCCATCTCACATCGAATGACCTTGCAATGGCCAGTAATTGTTACCCACCCTTAGACCATAAGAATGAACCTACCGCTGCTAATTTCTATTTTAAGTGCAGTGGAATGCTGCGGTCACGCTGATACCGCTCTGTAGACGCTGTTGGCAAGTGATAGCATAACATTTAATGGCAATTACTGCATGTATAGAAATGATACTTGCCACTGGGAAGCAGTTGTTGTAGGAATGTTGCTCCTGCTCTCGCAGTTGCTCTAAAGCCTATTAGAAACTGCTTTTCCCATTTTTATCCCGACATTTGTGTAATTTTAGCTTCTATATTTTGGCAAATACTGCCCTATATTTTTGGCTCACCCCTAAGTTATCTGAAGCAGAGCAGTGTGATTCCAGGGAGAAGAAGGCAGAATTGTCTCAGAATAACAAGCAGATTTTTTTAATGCAGTGCAAATGGTTCATACATTATTTTTGCATGAATCAGACATTTATTTTCTAAAGAGAGACAGAGGTGGGGGGAGGAGGGCAAAATCTTTTACTTAAATCCTCTCATAGTTCACTGCTGAGTATCAACTTCTAGCGACAAGCCAATGTATGCTAGGCTTCTTGGTTATTGTGCTTTTGGAGATTAGCTGTTTTGAGTCATGAGGGTGTGTTACCTCACCCCAATTACAGAGCTCCAGTAGAAATGGTAAAAACAGGCAGCATGAAGGAAGAAAGGGAACTTTTCTAGCATTCACGGGACATTCACATGAGCTGCATGGGCACGATGAAATCATGCAATTGCCAAGAAACAAAAGCAAGTAGTAGAAAATGAACAATTATGAAATAAAAGGAGTCCTACAAGTGCTAGGAGATGGAGACTGACTTGCTTTTGTGCTGTGACCTTTCTTTGTGTTGCACTTTCAACCGTAGAGCTCTACAGACGAGATGGCACCAACGAAACTAAAAAATGACTAACTGCCAAGATAATTCAAAGAATAATGAGGCTACAACAACTGCAAAAATGCAAAGAAAACTGATGTCAGTTATCTCTTCACAGAGCTCAGCGAGAAGGAATCAAACGCTTAGTCTTTAAAATGAATGGGTCTAAAACCTGAGATCACAGCTCTGCTTATCAGGACGTGCTGATGTGCTGGATTATGCAGAAGTCACATGGATGAGTCTTTGCTTATGTTTAATTTTGTAAAATTAGGTCCTTTGTTCTGCAGCACATTGTATCACTTTAAAGGGAGAAAACTTGTCATTTGCAGACAACTATTTGAATTAAACTTCTAAAGTAAAAGGAATGTCAG
Organism: Haliaeetus leucocephalus; assembly: GCF_000737465.1. Lineage (NCBI taxonomy): Eukaryota > Metazoa > Chordata > Aves > Accipitriformes > Accipitridae > Haliaeetus > Haliaeetus leucocephalus. Next base: position 1,195,853 of record NW_010972592.1, read on the forward strand.
TAATAAGTTCAGCTTTCTAATAAGACAACTCTTGGGACTCGGTTGTGACTTGGACTGAAAGACTGCAGGAGGAAGAAAAATTAGGAAATCTCCTTACTACACCGCATGTGTTAAACAGGCCTTGGACCCTGACTGCAGGGAGCGGACTTCTTCTCAGAGCAGATGTGCAAGAGGGTCAGGGAATGGGTGTAGGCTTGGCTCCCACCCAACCTCTGGCTGTCATGACTGATCCTAGAAAGGTCAAGAACTACCAGTATATGTTGATTTTAAAGGGCTGCCCTTACAGAGGAGGAAAAGAACTGCACATGCCAGTGGCACCTCAGAGAAATATCCCCTTTGCATACATCCCTGGGGACTGTAGTTCACGTATGCTGCTGTGGCAGTCCTAGCTGTCACAGTGTAGTCCTAATGAATTTGTTCTGTCCCTGGCTGAATATTGATGAAGGTCAATCCCCACCTGTATTGCTCTGTTTCCTGCTCTCAGTTTTATCTGGAGTCTCATGATACTGACTCTTTCTCCAGGTGCTGGAATCACGGCGTTGCATGAAAACCTTTGCTTTCATTTCAAGGACAGTACTATATTCATGTGCATAACCCATAGGCTATACAAAGCACTGTGCCATTGAATGAGGGTGTGGATCACAAACATGAAGTATCTTAAGGGGAGACTGTTAGAACCACCTCTTGCACTTCTGGAATAAGCCTCAGTTTCTCTCATCTTCTTTGGGAGCTCTTCTACACACACATGCCCAGCTGCTGAAGCAGACAGGAATCTCTTCTCATCTGTGCTTTGAAATCCCACTTCCTGGCATCCTGGCAAACTCAGTACCTGCCAGGGAGAAGAGCATGGAAGGGGTGTCTGATCTCCAGCAATGGCACTGCAGGAACTGGGGATGGAAAGCAGAGGCTGCTGTGATGAAGTGGATGCCTGAGCAGTCTGCTTGGGTGACGATTTACTGTAACAATAGCCTTTGTCCCTTACCAGCCTACTTTACGTCTTGAGGTCTGCTTCATGCATATTATATTATAGGCAGAAAAACACATTGAGCTGAGTATTTTTGGGAGGCATGGGGAAAGCAGTTGTCTGAAAAAGTAATTTTAAAATCTCAAAACCAAGGCATCAAACACAATGAACCCAACCATATTATTAACATACAGACAAAAGCCCATGTAATTTCCACACTGATCTCATGACTTTTTGGGCTCAACTCATAATTTTCAGTTTTTTTAAAGTTGACAGTATATATTCTTTCACTATGTACCCAAACATTTTCTCCCGTGGGTTATTCCCCTGGGTGCTTGTACAAGAACAAATCCAATATACTGATTACAGTACCAAGCTTTCAAATATGGAGCAGAAATGAAAGAGACAAAGAGGAGCTAGTGAAAATATGAATTCCTCTCTTTACCCTTCATTACCAACTTGACCAACACTCTTCACAGCCCTTACACTTGAGTGTCTCTTCTTCAGGGTCATGATTGGATCAGGGATGGAGAAATGACACTAGCCCATCAAGCAAGTCCCAGACCTATGCCTACTATTAGAGCAACACTACCTTGATTCCTAGCCAATGGTTAGAAGAGACAGTAACAACAACAATAACAAATTGAACTGGTCTATCCGTACTGTCTGTCAGCAGTTTATGAACACCATACTATCCCTGAACCTTTTTACCCCTTATTGTATTACAGTTCAACCCAGTGGCTTAGTATGTATGATATCCTAAAAAAAGAGTCATACAAAATAATACTATTTAACGAGATACAGCCTAAACCATGTAATCCATAGATAGCCATATGTCTGGGGAGATGACAGGTTTAATTGATGAGTCTTGTTGCATGTATACACCATTCCTCGGGAACCTATCGCTTTGATTTAAAAGGTATGGTGTAGTTGACTTGTGCCTTCCAACATGCATTAATGTTCTGTGTTTTTTGCTGTGATAGATTACTCAGCAATTCATACCAATGTTTTGGAGGCAAATTGCTTTCCCATGTTTTATATTATAAACACTTGTTCAGGTCTGGTTCTATGAGGAACTGTGTACTTTCAACTGCCAATTAAAACCATGATAATGGAAGGCACGCTACGTCTCACAGATGTGCAGTGCTATTGCAGGATCGGTCCCCCAGTGTAGACAGTGTGGATACTCTCTGAATTCGGAGCTAATACCAATGACCCATCAGAGGCACTGCACCACATTGTCAGAGCACATAGGAGTAGCGATTTGTTTTGTCAGGAACCACATTGAAAAGCTATAGACTTATTTATTTGGCTGTGCACAGCCTAATTCCTGTCTCTTTCTTAGTAACAACAAGGAAAATGTTTAGGTCTCGGCTTTTCTAGTGCTCACACAATATGTATTTAAAACTCTGGAATTTACTGTACTCATAAGACATCATCTTCCTCATTCACTACTCATTTTTATTATCCCTGTATTGATGGGATGTTGTATTTTACTATTTATTAGAGTGTTTTATTTTGGTAATGTTTAAGCAAAGTTTTGAACTCCATATCAGCGCCATGTGTGCATGTGTAGGTGCATGAGCATCTCAGTGTTTGCAGTGGCCATAAACAGGCAAGTCTGTTTGCTTTCATACATGGGCAAACATCTCCCTTCCTGTCTCGCACCAGGTAGTGCATATGCTAGGCTACATATTTGCAGTTACTGAAGTGTTTATCTGAAGACCAAGGCCTTTGTGCCCCCGAAAGCCTTTATAAGTCTCTTAAGTAGAGGCTGTTCACTTAAGTAAAACATATTGCTACTAGTTGTTTACTATCCATTGCACATTTAAAGGAGAGAATTGAACTCAGACCCAAGGGAAATAGGTACAATTCCATGGTACTCCATGTATTGGTGGCTTTTGTCCCAGGCTGCTCTGGATCAAGTAATTAAGAAATAAGTACTCAAGAAGGAAAGCACTCTGCAATGATCTAATTAATTTGTAAATAGATTCATGATGGCTTGTCCTTGCTCTGGGTTAGCATTTGGAGAGGCCATGCACCAAAAGAATTTAAGTTTTTTTAGGTTTGTGGAACTTAACTAATGTCATAGAAAAGTCCTTGTTCTGCTATTTTGTGCTGCTCTTTGGACCTTGTAGTGTCTCCAAAAGGAAAACTATTTTTCTTTCACCATCACTCCTTAGATGTTGCAACTTCCATTACCATGAAACAATGAGACTTATTTGGGCTCTTAGTTCCAGTGAAGAAACCTAAGAGCTACCTGGGGAAGCAGCTAGCTGTGTTGAAAATAAATTAAAGTCATTATTTGAATGGCTTGTTGCTGGATCACTCTTTCTGCCCAAGAGCCGAAAGACAAGATGAAAAAAAAATGGAGAACAACAGCTGGCAGGTACAGTGACTTGGTTATGGCACAAACCTTTGCAAAGGTAATATATGAACAGATAGTAGTTCACCAAAAAGAGGCTGAAGAATGATTTCTTTATGCTTGATAAATAAAAGGATGCCAAGAACTCAAATAAGCAGTAAATAAAACTGTTAGACATGGATGGTAATTTATCCACTATGCACTAATTATCCACATATTTTACTTTTTACATGAAAAGAAGTTAGACTTTGATGTAGGTAAACAGGTATGCACAGAAATGTTGTTGGCTATGTAGTGCCACAATGTAGACCCTCAGCAGACTCTTGCATTAATTTTTAATGCATAGATATTATGGAAGGCTAAATGGATCATTCCTATCCTGTAGTAATATGTCACATCTTTCCCTCCAAGAAATTTAAAGCATGATTGAATACTTCTGCCTGAAACTAGTCATTCTTTTCTGAACCATCTAACTCTGTAATCTCTGTTTCTAGCTAGGGTTAACAGTCCTATTAAACAGAATTATTGAAATTTCATAAGAAAGGGTAGCCTGGAGATATTTTTGTACAATTATTAAGAAACTTCCACCTTAGTTTCTCAAGTCCAAGGAAGGTTGGAGTTTTATCCATGTTGAGAATTTTTGAAGGTTTTTACTTAAAAAAATGGTTCAATGACTGGAAAAAATTTTCCTCTAGTTTTGGGAAGTGTTGCCAAAAAAAAAAAAAAAGAAAAAGAAAAAAAAAAGATTCAGTGAATTTTGGGGTTTAGGTGAATCATTTTACACTGTTCTCCTGCCAATTCCAGAAGGAGCTTTGGTTCTGGTAGTAATGCTCTAAATATATATATATGTCAAATATACACAGACTCCCTGCTGCCATCACATATCATGTGGTTTATCCAAATCTAAAACTGACAAGCACTAGTACGCACCTTCATATTACATTCCATTTAATGGGCGCCAGTGAACTGGACACTGTTGTGTCTGTGTCTGCTGTGGCTTTAGCTCCCACAGATAGAAGTAAACAATACCCAAGGCAAACTCTGCAGAGACTGAGCTTCCATCCAGTCTTCTTTAATCTTCAGCCAGTTGGACAGCTTGGGAGTACTTCAAGAATACATACTGCATGTGAAAGGGAATCCCATACCCTCGTTTTTAATTTTTTTTTTTTCCAGTCATCACAGTCGAGTCTTTGGGACATCATCTCCCTTTACTTTCTGTATTTGTGTATCTCTAGGTTTAATCAATCATTTGCACTTATATCATATGTTTCGACATTGGAAGACTATGTGGTGAGAATTCAACATTCAGTACAAATGCATTTCAACTAATTTGTGAATAATATGTAAGGCTATTTTTTAGCCCCCTCTGATTATGACAGAACTGCACAGCAAGTTGTCACCCCGTCTTTATTTCTAGCTCAGCTGCCTCCCAATGGTGGACAGCACGATCTGCTCATATGCACAAAGCTTGCCAGAGGGTAAAGGTCTCCCAGCACAGGGACTCTTTTGTCCTGTAATGTGCTGTCTCCGAACAATAGCCAGAACTCAGCACCAATACTCATTGCAGTCCAAGCCTTTTAGCTGTTTTATTAAGGTTTCATGCAAAAATGTTCTCATCTAACTAATGTTAGATATCTACAAAATATGGATTGCACACGTGTGAGTAGATTGGCTTCTCAGTCCATAATATAACCTCATATTTAGGCTTGCAAATCTGTATGAGTGTAATCTTTGATCTGTGGGTGGCATTCTGTATCCAAACATGCAGTACAAATATATTTATCCTTTCAGTCAACTCATTTATGACTATCTGACTTTAAAGAAAAGCCAACAAGATTCCAGTTTAAAAACATAATATTCATAACTTTTCTTTTTTTTTTTTTTTTACAAATCACATTTCATGTTGCCAGGCTCTCTTTCAAATAGATTGTTTTGCAAATTCTAAACACCTAACAGTTAATTTGTAATATATTCAGAGTACAAAACAATATACACAAGGAACTCTGTCTGGTCTCTGCCAGGCAACTGAAGGGTTGGAATTCTTGCTAAAGTTGTAGAGAAAAATTTTGCAAATAACATTTAATAAATTATTGGCTTGTTCTGTTAACCCCTTCTTCATTGGTTGTTTAAACTAGGTAAGCTAATGGTTCATATAGTTTTCTCTAAATGGTAATGCAAGTATTTTTCGTCATAAAGATTGATGTCCTCGGATGATTTTGCACATTATCAGACTACTTTAGGTATTAAAGAGGCTATTTAAAGTCACGAAGTGACTGACAGCTGTCTACCTCCTGTAAAATAGAACCGCATTTTGTAGGGAATGGGGTGGCCGACAGCCAGAGCAGCTGGGGAGCCAGGCTGGAGCAGCTGGGTCAGGGCTGGGCTGGGAGGCTGCGGGGAAGGTGCTGCGGGATGCCCTGTCTGCCGGTGATTCACGAAGCTGCATTCACCGCCCGGAGACGCTGATGAATGAGGGCCAGAGTGGTATTGGGGCACACAGTACAGGGCTAGGGATGTTATGTTCACATAGACATAGAAAACTGGATCCTGACCAGTAACTGTTAATATGTACCCCTTGCCTTTTTCAGGAAAATAAGGCCGGTAGCCCTCGTGTCCTGGCTGTGCTACATTTAACGTATTTACATTTGTCTATCTAAAATTAGCCTGCAGCACAATACTTCTCCCTGTCCAAAATCACTGAGTCCATTGCTTTGGGCTGTGAAACAACATTAATGGTTCAGGGAGAGAGGTGTCTAAGGAGTCAGTGGAATTACACATTTTTGCTTGGCCTCTTTGTCTAGACCTTTCCAAAGACCTAATGAGCCTGAGCTCAGCACCGTGGTTACACAGCCACACTTGCTTTTGCAAACCATGTAGTGGAGATGTACTCATATGTATGTGTAGATTAGATATAGCTACAGATGATATAGATACAGATACAGACACAGATACATATATAGTTGATAGAGGTAGAACTAGAGATAGAGGTAGAAATAAACGTAGATGTATGTGTATAGATATATGCACTGATACGCTAGCATGGCCAGAATTCAGAGCTGGATTACCAGGGTCATTGCAGGTACACAGACATGCCTTGTGTCTGCTTAATACCGGAGCTCTTACAGCAATGAGAATCAAACCTTAACATTTATTAAAAACATTTACAAACCTCTACAAATAAAATCTAAAGGTCTGCAGCCAATTAATAAAGCTGTAGCTCTGCAGGGACTATGATTGCTGCACTGTACACAAGAGGCATTTCATGGTAATACATGCAACAGAATTTGAATTCTTCTGCTCCAGAAAGGGAAGGCCTTGACTAACTGGGAACCTTCAGAACAGCTGACAATATGGGCCTCACAACACGCTGTGGAGCTTTGCTGGCTGTGTCCTGGGGAGTGGAGCTGATGCACAAATATACCCCTTCTTGCAACACTATAATTCACTCTTTGGAAATTTCTTTTTATGGAGTTTTAAAAGTTCTGATTTATTTTTTTTTTTTTTAACACAAATTTCTCAACATAAACACATTGGGTACATTTCTTAATTTAAAAATTTCTGAAAGACCTCTCTGATAGAATTAGACTTTGGCCTAGCATTGGTTTCCACCAAGGAAATCCATCCTCCTCAGCCCGGAAGGATTTTCAGTGGGAGTTGGTGTACTTTTGAAAGTTTTCCAGGTGAGGAATTTCCAGCAATGTACAGAATTTTGGCAATTTATGACAGATTTTTTTATTTTTTAAGAAAAAGGAACTGAACAGGGATTAAAACATTCTTGGGACAATGTACAGGACAAATTCTGTAGCCTACTATGCACAGGTTTCTGTATTCATCTCCTCGGTCAACAGTTAATAAACCTCAGGCAACTTATAAGTACTGGATAAGAAAATAACACTTCATGGCTGTGAGTTAAACACTATATCTTAAAGATGAAATTGGCTAACTGATGCCAAATACACTTGTTAATGGGTATCTAATTTTACCTGATTTGTCTATGTATGATTTACCGCCTAACACAATTACTTTTTGTTACCTAAGGCATCCTGGTTTATCTGATTAGCTGGCAGCAGTAATATTTTATCTCCTGAGGTACTGAACATGACACAGGCTGTTCTTGCATTGTATTAATGTGTAAAATGCACACACACCGATCAATCTTGCCTTGCAAGTGCAGCCATGAGGGGCAAAGCAGAGACCCTGATGGGAACTCATCACACACATGTTCTCCCCGTATCACATCGCCTGCTGTGGGTCCACTTCAAGAGGCTTTTTCCTCTTCTACAAAGCTCTCCACGGGCTAAATCCCTGTTATTTCAGTGACTAATTCCTACCTACATCTGCTAAACTTGGCAAGGACTCCAGCTGATGGACCCCAGTTCTGACTGGTAACAAGGAGGCGGCCACAACATCTACTTGCGATGTATGTATTTTATTCAGGCTGGATAGTGCCTTTTTTTTCCAATGGTCTCCCAGCCTGAACCAAGGTGACTGTGCCAGCATGCAGTCCCTGACTCAGAAGACAGCAGTCTGAACAGACTTGGCAGATGAAAACTAAGACAGGAAACAGAAGAGCGAAGGGACTTGCCCAGCAGACAAGCCACAGCTCATATGAAGGCTCCTCAACAGGTACAGGGACCCGATCTTTGGATCGCTGTTCTTTGGCTACCGGGTGGTGCAGTATTCTCGAAAGGCTTTCAGACAGCAACAACCCACACTCGGCAGTGTTGTACACCACTGAAGGAGGTAGCTGCCAAGAGTGGCACCTCGATGTAGCCAGCCCAAGAAGACAGAGTTATGCTGAACAAGCGTGTCTGCGTGTGTGTTTCCCTCAAACTTTGCTGCTTCTGCACATGAAGAGGGACAGGGACAGGGATGGGGTGCAGCAGGGGCTGCAAGAGGGCAGGGAGGGTGGTTTGGCATTCCCTGCTTCTGCCCTCAGTGACTGAACTCCCACGGGACCGCTGCCTCCTCTTCCCTCCCTCTTTCTCTCTGTACTCACTCTCCTTCCACCTCTCCTCCATCCAGCGTTCAGGCATCGTGGCAGTATGACACCATTTCTCTTTCTTTTCCTCTCCCCCTTCCTTCTCTGCCCTGTGGTCTGGATAAGCAACCCAGGCAGAAGGTAACATATAGGAAGGGACAGTATGGCAGGGATGCTGGTAGGCCACAAGGTAAGGAAGGGGCCATGCACAGAGGGAGGCTGAGCCTGAGGGCCTGTGCTGCAGATTCAAGGAGAAAAAAGAGGAAATCTGAGAAAAAGAGTGCTCTCCCACAGCCCACGTCCCCACATGCCTTTGTGGACCACAGCTGTCTCCTCAGTGTCCTCACTCCCACCCGTCTCCTCCCTGGGCCACCAACAGAAATCTGAGTGCCTTCATGCAACTGAGAAACCTCCAGTTATCCCTACTGATTTCATAATCTGTATTTGATAGACATACATACATAAAAAATATCATGAATAGGACTAACATTTCCATCCTGCTCCTTCACCTCTAAACCACTTTTATTTGCTATGACATGCAGCCATGAGGTTTATATTTTCCCCATAGTCCCTCATCCCCAGAAGTCTTGTACTAGCTGTTAGCATATAGGAACTGGGTATTATCCTTTAAGTGGTCTGTAAGTCCTTTAGTTACCCTTGTCCCTGTGTATAATTAAGTTGTTTCTAGAACACTTCCAGGGAAGCAGTTTACTGAAGTATCGCATATTGTCTCCACTAAGGCTGGAGCTGTTCAATCTTTTTATTTTGTCATTGTGTAGAGAATAAGTAATACAATATGCTTACAGAAATTACCTCTGCTGCCTTCCCATCCTCTTTAAAAACATAGACTTGCAAAGACATTTAGTTTCAGCGTTATTTCAGAAAATTCACTATAGTTTTGTATACAACTTTTCTGAAACACATGCAACCTCAGTTTTCCTCACCCAGAACCAGTAAGAAATGCAATCCCCTGTCACACCTGGAAGTGATCTTTCTTTCTGGTCCAACAGTTGTAGTATGTCCAGCTAAGCTGGTAATTACAATTGTTAGTGTTGTCATGCTTTCTTAAGATCCTATTTTAATAGAAGGCAATCATAAAACAATATTAAATACGTCGTTGTTAATTATTCTTATTCTTTAGCCAATTGTGCTGTCACTGAACTGACGTGTTAGAAGAAACTTGAGGACCCTTGACAAGCACGGAGTGTCATATACTCAGACATATGTGGGCACTCAGTACTGAAAGAAATAATGCCAGATGTATGTTTGCACAACAGCATGATTCATGATTACTGAAATCTGTGTGATGGAAAAAATTTAGTGCTTTTTTAACCATTTTGATATTATTTTCCATTATAACACTGCCCTTCTTTCATGGCTTTGACAGAGAGGACCTTTCTATTTCCCCTTTTGCAGTTCTTTCTTTCAGGTAGAAAGCATCACATCATGGATGCCATCACTCCAGCTGGAAGATATTCTTCAGACATAATGGGGTTCCCTTTAGATGTCATCTGCCAACCTGTATACTTTGAAAGTCAATAATTTTATTGACTTTAGTCAATAAAGGTATTTAGGTATTTAGTCAGCTCACATTTTTACAGCCAAATGTCACAAGCTATTCACTCACATGACTAGGGACCTGTGCTTGTAACCCGTTGGTGCCCTCATGCAAACTTTGCTCTCAGACACATTGCTTCCATAAAGTTATTTGTAACATTATATTGTACTTTCTGCAGAAATGTGAAATCATGTACTTATATATGTTTTCTATTGAAGTAAAATACAAGAGGACTTTTGTCCTAAGAAAATGCCCTCCACAGGGAACTACTTCTAAAAGGGTTTTACATTCAGAGTTAAAAAAAACCCAAAACAAAATGACAAAAAACCAAAACAAAACGACAAAAAACCAAAACCCACCCAAACACAGGATTACTCCTGTTTGAAGAACCTGTTCAGGTTACAGTGGGATTGCTGTAACTGCTATTTGCAAAGGGCACTGCACTGATGCACATTTGCACAGCTAGGCTCCTGCACAGCCAAATCCTTGTGCGGGGAGCAAGGGACAATGTCACAGCCCCGTGCTGCGGCACAGACCTTGTAGACTTTGTCAACACCACCCTATCTTCTGCACAGCTGCAGTCCCCTCCTCTGCCCAAGACTGTGCTCTGTATTTGCGAAAATCCCACGGTCTTGATGCAAGATAAGTGAAAGGGAGCATCTTCTGGTAGAGGGCGGGCACGACGCAAGCTCTCTTGATAGCAACGTGCCATCCTAATGAGAAACACTGATTACTATATTCCTGCCTTCACCATGATCTTAGCCATTTCCAGGCTTTGTTGTCAGGGGGCTTACCTTTGAATGCCATACCTCATTCCACAAGGATCTCAAGAGCACCTAAGAGCTGAAGGATATCTCTCTGGCAGATTTTCTATACAGAAACAGATGTGGTTCTCAGGCATTTGCCTGCTCTTGACCTTACAGATGACAATAGGATACGTATTTTTTCTGCACACAGTAGTTTTCCCTCTTTTGTTACTTCGCCATACTTCCTGCCAGGTGTCTTGCTTTCCACAGGTTTAGTCTTGTTTTATTTTATGGCTGAGACTATTTAAATGAATATCTCCATGGAGATATTCAAAATCTGAGTGGACACGTGCCTGGGCCACCTGCTCCAGCTGACCCTGCTGGAGCTGGGGGTGGGTTAGATGATCTAGGAGGTTCCTTCCAGCCCCAGTGATTCTGTGGTTCTCTGAAACAGAAGCCAATACAAACTTTCCTACCATACGTAAATGAGATTTATATTTCCCGCACTTCAGAGAATTCTTATAACTGTCTTAGAGGAAAATAGAAAACAGCATTTAGCACTTGCCTGAAGATTTGCAATCTCCCACAAGCACTTAATGACACAGATGATGATGACATATTTCAGATCATACATGTTTGAAGACCATTAAAGTTTTTTTTGGCGCACAACTCTGCTCCTTCATTTTCACCCTTGCTTCTGCTCCATGACTATATAAAACAGAAACTGTCTTAACAATGTGCTTAACACCACAGAACAGTGTAAGCAATGTTTCTTGCAGTTGTCAGATATAGTCTCCTCATCTTTTCAGCATGTCATAAAAATAAGTGACCCAATTCAGGATCGGCACAGTTCTTAGATAAAACAGCCTTTTCTGAGCCAAGGAGATCCAATACCTGATAAATATAAACTCTGAAAGGCCAACCTAACTGTGTTATCAAGGAGCAAAGTACCTTTTGAGTGAGATTTGGTGCACACACCTACTAAAACAGACATCATGTGCCCCAGGCACTGTCTGCTTTGGGGTTGAGGCAGAATTTCTTACTCACCTATTGTACAGGGAGGTCTCCATTAGGAGTTTTGCAGCCTCTTTGGAAAAGGTAAAGGAGAGAATGTGCCCACTTGAATGCTGCTCAAACTCTTCTGTCCCAAGCTACCACCAAAATAGAAAGAAAATCTAAATATTCTGGATGAGCCACTATAACGAACAATAGCAAGCTGGTGCTGGCCAAGCAGATTTTAACACAGTTAGTGTTAGTATCCAGGGGGCATATTTTTTCCTGTTCAGAATGGGGTTTATTGTGCTAGGTAGCCTATCCAGTCACCTGCTATTTCTCACCTCTGCACCATTGGCATGAACACCTGAGTATTAATACTTACTTCAGCTTTTAGAAAAGGGGAGCCTCAGGTTGTATATCATTCTGCCTGGCATTCAAATTATATGTAATGCATCCTTCGGAATGTTTTGCTTAAATGCACGCAAGTATCTGGAGACTTGAAGCCTAAGGCCCTATTGTCCAAGCATATGTAGTGTGAAGTTAAATACCTCTTTGTTTAGCTATTAGTTTCTTCTCAGCTGCAGAAAGAACATCTGTTACAGGCTGCAAGCCACTCCAGCACACAGAAATAGCCTTCCATGTCCCTGTCTTCCCAATGCTCTTCTTTTTACTTACTTCTGAAAAAGTAGTAGTAATTCTTTACGTATTACAGGAGTGAAAAAAAATGGCATAGGCACTTTCAAAACACAGGAAAAGACAGTGCTGCAGAGAATATATTGTCCAAGAAATAAACAGAACTGTGAGAGGAAAGGGTGTAACATGGAAACAGAGTTGTAAGAATAAGCACACACCTTATTAGTTAGAATATTGTTTGTTGTTAATTAAGAGATGTTACTAAGCTCCTTTCCTGTTACAGAACAAGCTTTAAGGTTCTGGGTGACTGTGCATGGAAAAAGGATGGGAAAGGTGGTCTTGCAATAATTTACCCAGCACTACTGTCCCCAGAAGAGGTGAAGTCAGAGAGCAAAATCAGAAAGCCAAACGAAAGAGCCAGACAATTTCATCTAAGCCATTAGCTAGTTAGATTTTTATTTAGGAAAAAAAAAAATTATGAAAAAATGTTTTAAAGCAGAATTTTGAATAACAGTGCCTAACTAAATTAGGCAATTAGATGTCAGAAACTTGAATGTCATGGTGGAAGACAGTTTCTGCCACAAAATTTAACAATCAAACTAATAAGCAAACAAAAAGAATGGTTACACCACAGGTATAGGACTTGCTCAGGAAAATATAGCAGGTCTTACCAGACTGGGAACTGACACACCTGCTGTTTGTGGACCTGCCTACCCAATTTTAATATGGGTGATGGAGAATCCAAATCACTACATCAATGCAGAGTTAAAATCAGGATGAACTCTCCTGACTTTTGACACATTGCCCTTTCTATATTTGCTTTGATGACTCTTGAGTGCTAGTTCCCTCTCTTGATTTTTATACTACAGTAAATGTATCTATCATCTCAACTGTCGGACAAGTTTTTACCAGCAGTACAGAAAGCCGTTCTCCTAAGTAAGTACTGGAAAGATGTCTCAGAGGAGAAGATTTCTTATATACATTCAGTGTACAGAATTAATCTTTTGTCATTCATTGTTAGCACTGTATTATATTAAACTTTTAAGAAAGTGCTAAGGTCTACTCATAATGTGCTTAATTAGGATGCTATCTAATATGTCCTTATTTTTAGACATATTCAGATACAGAGAGTTTCAAGGAAGTTTCATGTGTATACATATCTCCAAATATTCTCTGCAACTGTACATGATGCCTCCCATAAACTTCACTTCAAAGTAAAATGTACTTTGAGTAAAAGTGATTCTCCCCTTCTGTTTTTTCATTAGTCAACACAAAATTCCCCAGAAAGTTAATAGATGGTGATATCTGTGGAATCAGTGTTAAACTTTTATCTTGCCAATATTTACTCCTGTCAACTTGAAGAGTTAATGCAATTTCTTGAAAATCATTTAAGAAAAATGTGAAAAAGCATGGGAATGTCTGACAGTAGAAACATGAGATTTGCTCATATACAAATCAAAACGTATCAGAAAACAGCCACTGAAACATTTTTCCAATTGTCTGTAAAAGGAGAACTCTAAAGACCTACAGCAGGAATATAGATGCATGCTCTGGGGACATTTCTGGCTTTCAGATTCTTGCTTTTCTGCTGCCAAAGACCAAAGCCAAACATATTGCTAAGGCTTTAAGACACATTTTCATCAGTAAAATATCTTATAAAATAGATCCCAAAAACATTGAATGACTGCCAAAATGCCAATTTATTTTTTTATGTCCTCATTGAACAATGAAATATTTATGCTAACAAAGGCTTGCTATCATAAATTAGTATTATGGAAACCACCATTCACAGCTTTTAATTAACAGTAAGCATTGCAATTAAAAATGAGAAGACTATGCTCTTCCTTCTTTAAGTTATCTTGTCAGATAACAATGCTTTGCATAACAAAAATTTTGCAGAGATATATTGCAGCAGGAATGTATGACAGTCATTCCGATTTTGTTTTTTCCAAAGTTATTTATGAGTAATCAATGTTACCCTGTTGCGTGACTGGAGTCCAATCTGGTGCTGTAACACTGTAATTGCAACTAGTCCTGGTTTAGTAAAGATGCTGGTCCTATGTAGAATTTTCACTTCCAGACTTTGAAAGTGCATGTTATTGCATTAACTTAAGCAGTTCTTTCACACCTAAAAGCATCGTTGGTTCACAGAAATGGTTTAAAGTCTAAATGCATTTCCTTGCATGCAAAAGCTGCAAGTTATAGCTCTGACATTAACAAGTGCTCATTTTCAGCATCAGTAGGTTAAACAGTGAAAGTTTAACACACAGAGAAGCTTTTATTCTGTAGCACAGAGACCTAAATGATATTGTGCTACCACTTCTGACCTGGCAATTGGAGTTGAGGCAAGGCCTGGCACTGAAGCTTGCTTGGAGAGTGAGCAGTGTTCCAGATTACTATTTCCTATTTTGCACTTAAATCTGATCCACTTGCAGCTGATGTTGAATGTGGCAGATAATATCCTGGATATCTAATTTATATTTGATTATTTAAGGTGAGATTTTTCCAAATGGGCTCAGTGCTAGAATAACCCCTCTCCCACTGAAGTCACTGCCAAAACTAGAAGGGGTTGAAAAAAATCCCACCTTTACTAGCCATTGAGATATCTACCTGGTGAAGAAACAGGGAGCCAGATGTAACCTTTATGCTGCTACCCGGAAATGCACTGACTTTTAAAATTTTCTTTATGAGCTTGGACTCCTCACCTGGCTCCCTGTCGAAATCAGCACTCAATAGCAGGTGAAAAATACACATTTTCAACTGAAGACTCCTGGGATAGCTGTTATTTCCTTCTTCCTCCTCTAGATACCAAGTATCTGGAACTGCATCAGGTATCATATAAACAAGAAGGCTTCTACTTCAAAAAGAAATAGAGTCTGAATTTGACGTAAGTTGACAAGCATGTAGAAAGGATGGCGACAGAAGAAAGAGGCAGGGAAGAGCAAAGAGGAAGATCGTGCAGTAATTTGCCTAAGCACATCTCTGAACTGATACATCTTCTTCCTGAAAGAGAAGTTTGTTTCATTTTAGTCTAGCCTCCCTTTCATCCATTTTTCTCTCATGCAATATCAGAAGCAATACTTCTTGGATCTTTAAATGCTGTGACTTCAGTAAAGCTATTCCAAAAAATAAGGGCCTCCTTGGAAAAGGATGGAGAAAAATGTGTGCTATAAAGACAAGAGCCAGATGTCACTTGTTAAGCATATGGGTTGAGAAGAGTGAAATGAAGATCTGGATGCTTAAAGAAGTATCAGGTTATTCACTCCTCCAGCATGACACATTCAGTCTTGTAAATAATTGCTAAGTGTCCTCACACAGCTCATGGATTCCACAAGGGTGAGAGCATAAGGCAGCCTTGCAGACACACTTTTGAGGTAACTCTGATTTGGACTAGGAAACTATCCAGTTTTGTTGTCAGGAATTTTTAGTAATACCCACAGCTCTTGGATAAGTGTTTCCCATGGTGAGTCGGCCTCACCAAGAAAAATAAGTGCCCTGTATTGAGTCAAATAAAGCCAGCACAGAGCATCAGTACCAGAACTTATTCTTCTGTCTTTGCCAAGCTGAAGACAATTGATACAATCATGTCTACGGGGCACTGGATCTGTCCCGTCACCTTCCAATAGTGAGAGGTAGCTGGAATCAGGATTGGGCATTGGACCCACCTGCTTAGGAAAAGATGTTAAAAGGGTTATTCCTTACAATATCAGAGTACATTCAACAAGAGGACTTCATGGACTAAGTGCTCTGCCCCTTTCGTGCCCCACTGCTCTGCAGCGGAGAGCCATGCCACTGCATGAGTGTTACCAGAGAGGAGCTCTGCTCGCTGATGCCAGCCCTGGCCCTGGCCCTTCCCTGACTCTGCAGAGGGCTTGGGAAGCAGCTGTGATGCATCTGCCAGTTTTCTGGAAGCGCAGAGCTTTCCTGGCAGGGGACTTGCCCTATGAGCCATTTCCGGGCAGATCACATTCGCATTGTGCTGCGTGAGTGATGCAAGGTAAACCTGGCCAGTTAGAGGATCTGTTCCAGTGCATTTTAGCAGCAGCACATCAAAAGTCACACTGTTACAACAAAAACATGCCAGTCAGCTCCTCAGTGGGTAAAGCTGCAGTGATTTACACCAAGTTGAGAGTCTGGTCCATTGAGTCAATATATTTAACTGGCACAGCTGTGGGAACAGCAGTGTTGTATGTGGACTCATATGTCTATAAAGGCTCATCCATTTGCAAGATTCAGGCCTGCTTGTGAACTAAGTGCAGCTCCCTGCAACACTATATGCATCAGATACTCAAACATGATAATGATGGGAACAGATGTGGAAATATATAGATAGAACTGGAACCTGGTCAGAGAGCTGCCTCTCACAGTACCATAGTGGAAAAGAGGAATAAAAAATCAAAAGAAACAGAAAATATCCTTCTCATTTGAAAGAAACCACAACTTGTTCTAAATTTGTTGTTAATATTCTCATTCTTTATGCCGGCCTCAAAAGTGAACAAATGCTTTAGGAACACAAAGCTCTCACTGTCTGCTGAAATGGCAAAGTTAGTTGCAGCCAAAGTAAAATTTCAAGATTTCCACTTTGAAGTGGAACTTGGAGTTAATGGGCTGGGCATGCCCTGATACATAACACACAGCAACATACCTTGGTTGAATCATAGAAGCTAGAGATGGAAAAGACCTATTAGGTCATCTTTTCCATCTCCCTGCCAATGTAGGATTATTCTCTGCCAATTCAGGATTATTCTCGAATGTTTTCTAGTCTGGCTTTAAATGACTCAGGCTGTGGGGCTTCCACCGCTTCCCCTGGGAGGCTATTCCACAGGCTAATAGACTTTGCTGTTAGGAAAATTTTCCTGATATGCAGCCTGAATTTTACTTTGTTCCATTGCATCCTAGTTCTCCTTGTTATAAGTGTATTACACTACCCTAGGTAATTTGTCTCCCTGCGTGGTGTTTATGACCTTCAAATACTTTGAGATGGCTTAAAAATCCACCTTAGGATGGATCTTAAGTAGCATTATACACTGCTGCTGTCATACATAATATACGTGTAGCATCAATTATACGATCATACTTAAAACATATTCATATTTTTGCTGTCGTGCTGTGAGATCCTCCAACAAGGAACACATATTGCACCACTTAGTAAACCCAAACTTGCCTCCCACTGTTTGACAGCAATTGTTCCCTAAATGATTGAAAAGCACCTACAGCTTGAAAAGTGCCTGAAGCTACTTGATCACGCAATGCTGACTTCCACCTGTGAAATCACAATACGTGATGGGTTAAATTAACACGAGTACTTTCAGTATTGCCTTTTCCATACATTTTCCACATGGACATTTCAGAGTGAGCAGCTGACGAGGAGGTGGAGGAGCTCACTGGGGATGAGAAAACAGGGGGCAAAGGCAAATCACTCTCCATGTGTGGTCCCTGAAAGGGTGGAGACACCCTGGTTTAGATGAGTTTGGATTACAAAAGCATCATGTATGATTAAAGCTGTCAGGGTACAGCGTGGGCCAGTGGCTCCCTGGGCCCAAGGCATGGGAACCGGGGGGGGCTTCCCATGGGGCAGGGTCTTGCAGCCAGGCCTGTCCCACCCCCCGCAGCTGGGCAGCAGGGCAGGATGGGGCTGGAACAGTAAGCTTCATTTACCAGTGCCTACTGGGAAATGTGTTAAGATATTGCTCTTTCATTATATAGCTAAGTATATTTTAAAGACCTCTCCAGCTGTGCTGACACCCACAGAGAGATGTGAATGACCTGCTGATCCCTAAAACCCAGAGCACTTTAGCACCCGCTGCAGTGTGTACTTCATTCCTAGAGACTCTCTCTCTGCACTTCTCTGTGTACTGGCCAAAGGATGGCTGTATTACCTAGAGCTGACCTCTTCCACTGATTTTTTCTATTGTGATGTGACCATGAAGGAAATTGTGAGAAAATCTTGATCTTCACTGAAGGAGCTACAGAGATTCCTTCTCCTGAGCAAAATTTCCAAAGTTGTTTTTCCAGAAAATATTGTCTTTTAATCTTTGCTGCTACGGGGGTCACTAGCATTCATAAGGTCAAGATCCTGAGACCCCAGACACCCAGACACCATCCATTTATACTTTAAACGTCGCCCAATGTTAAATTTACTGCTTGATTCAGAGTCAGATGTTTTGAGCAGAATAACTTATTTAGTCACAAATTAATGATAACATTTTAAAATATGTAAGTCAACAGAATTAGAAGACGTATTTAATGGGGGACCTTCATAAGATTCACTGTGCTACCACAGTCTTTCAGCTTTGCTACACACACTCACACTCATGAGCATGAAGCATTTTGAAAATTAAAAGCTTTTTAGCTCAAAACTTTTACTAACAACAAAAAGTGGAAAACCAGAGGAAAGACATTTCTTTAGATGTCGAGCAGAAAAATTTCCTTAAGATATTGTTGTAGGAGCAGTAAAAAAAACCCACAAAACAAATCAGAGAATTTGAGAAGTGTCATAGTTCAGCCTACAAACTTGCACTCATGGAACATCTGCTTTTGCTGTGTGATTGCTCCTAGCTGCTCCACAGAGGTCAATAACTCACTGACACCATCTCTTTACATTTAGTTGTATATGTGCTCAGGGTCCATAAAACACATGCACAGGCCTTTTACATGCTTCCAGCACTTTTGAACCATCTATCCCAAGACCATCTGTCTCATCAAGAATATTTGATGTACGGCATAGTCACTTTGAAAACCACATTGCCTTTCCCCTAGGTTTATATTGCAGCTTGTTAAGGACCAGGCAAGCAACAAAAAATAGTTCCCTCTGAAATCACAATGGTCTTGGTTAAAATAATCTTCTGCTGGTTTTTGGGTCCTGCTCCAGCTGTTTCCCCTTCCCGCACCCCCAAATCCTAGTAGAGGGCATTTGCTGCATTGAATTGAAGGGCAGGTAAAGAAAAGAGCCAGATCCACGTCACGCCGTTACCCCTGAGCTGCAACTGGCAGCAGTCAAACAGCTGCAATAAGCCTTGACAAGTTCAGCTCATGGCAGGTGCCGGGGAAAGGGCATCCTCACCAGCTTCCAGATGGATGAAAAATTGAAAACCTCCAGTGAAAAACCTACAAATGTAATTTTCAACTTTCCAAAAAAAGTCATTGCTGTTTCTACTCATATTCAGTTTTGCTCAATTCAGCCTGAGATGCACATCAGACAGTTTAATTAGCAACTGAATTGTCTGACAGATGTACTGTCTAAAAACCCACTGGTGTGACAGTCATAAGTATGACCGCCAGTGGAGTGTAAGAGCACTGGCCAG
This sequence comes from Haliaeetus leucocephalus, assembly GCF_000737465.1. Taxonomy (NCBI): domain Eukaryota; kingdom Metazoa; phylum Chordata; class Aves; order Accipitriformes; family Accipitridae; genus Haliaeetus; species Haliaeetus leucocephalus. Next base: position 1,215,400 of record NW_010972592.1, read on the forward strand.
CTGATTTTTCTGTACTCCATTTTATTTTATCATTTCTCTTGCACGCTACAATTTCTAGCCTCTTCAGGGGGCTTTAGAGTTGACACAATATCATTCCTGTTGTTTTTAATGGCAATTGTAAAAATTACCTCAAGCAGGGCATTGCTGGATTAGACACTCATATTCCTAAAGTCAATACCTTTTGGAAGGTGGTATAATCTGAACAGACAATACATTCACAAAACATAACCATTTTAACACTGAAGGACTGACCTAGACAGCGGTTACCTTCACTTTGCAAACACTTTTAGACTTATACTTAAAAGCATATTACTAAGGAATGAACTCATTGGCTAGACACTGATGGTTCATGGGAATGCAAAAGAATCACATCTGTTTTGTGAAAGTCAAATTAAAAAGGCATTCTTTTCTGGCCTTTTATTAGTATATAAATACATTTAATTATTTTATTCCTCAAGCCAAACCATAAGTACAGCATTGTTTTGAAATGCAGAATGAAGGAAGTAGCACAAATTATTTCAAGATATTACATGTGTGTGATATGGATAACAGCTAAATTAAAGTTGCTTTGTGGACGTAAACCCTTCTGGTTCTTCCCTTGTCTCTTTCACAAAACTGTAAAGTACATCGATGTTTTATAAAGAGACTAGTACAGCCAGAAAGACTTTGGAGGACCTTATTTTTTATTCAGACAAAATGTTTAAAATCCCCCAGCCATATATTCTTAATGTTTAATGCACATATGGCAAAGTAGCCAGACCACACAAAGCTGTGGAGTTCTAAGGGGAAACATCTGGCCCTTCCTTTCCCTGTGCCACCTGCGCCGGTGCAGGGTGACACAGCTTCTGCAGAGCTGTCTCACCTCTTCCACAAGGCAGGTGGGCGAAACGGGCAGGGAAGATGGAGCGACAGGTTGTGCTGTGGCAGCAGCGGTCACTTGGGGCAAGCATATGCCGAGACGGGGCTATTCTTGGCCCAGAAAACCTTTTTCCTGGCATGCTGGCTGGGCCACGACTGACTCTGGGATGCTTCTGTCTTTAAGGGTGCTCCAGAGGCAGTAGGGAAACTCACTTTCCCTAGCACTGCAAGACCCACGACTGAGCCGAACGCTGCAGGTATAGGAAGAGAGCTGCACAAGTCATAGATGAGAAAGTGGCCCAAACAGCATAACGCCAGATACTAATACCCTTACTCATAGTCAGTAGCATTCTGCTTTATAAGCTGTCCCTTGTGGCACTTCTAATTTGGTTCTCAGAGGAAGGTTTTATTAAGTCAGAGTATCAGAGGATGATCTTAGTGTTGAAGACTTAAATTAGGCAATCACTGAAAATCCAAGGACCATTAAGGGGGAGAGGGCCAGATCTTGTGTTTCTGTTTTCTTCAATGAAATGTGGTTTAAGGCCTTCAGGGACAGTTCATGCATTTTTACTGATTGGTGTGCGAAGCCAGCTGAACTGAGTCCCTCCCGCCCATGCAGCAGTAGAGCTGAAGCTGAAGAAGCAGAGCTGGGAAGACTTTGCAATTGTTTGTTTATTGAAAAGAACAGATATTAAAAGGCACAATTAAAAGGAAAATATCTAATGTCAAACCAATTAAACTCACAGGCATCCCTAACGACTGCATTAAAGGCATTACTATTCAGTGCAAAACCAAATGGTACTAGATTAAGTGCTGGGCACTCACATTTCAAATGATGCTAGTAATCTGGATTTCTCATTATAGAATTTATGCCAGAATAAGACTCTTGCCAAGGATGATTTAACTATTCACAGTGTCAAACTGACCTTGTGGCTCATAGAAAGAGAGCATTAATTGCAATTTCATTGTGTTTCATGACAAATTAAAAACTGGGCAGTGTTTCAAACTGTACGCTCAAACTATAACAAAAATCTTCTCTATTGGCAGCTGTATTTAAAAGTACTATATTCTATCTGATATAAACTAAATCAGCAGTTTCTTCTTCCATTGAAATCAGAGGTATTTCTCCCATGATAAGGTAGGACTTGCTCAGAGAAAGGATGCCATTATCTTCCTGGTGCTTTCTGCAGTTCTGCTCTCCCAGCATCCAATTACATTGTAAACATTTGCTTTTCTTATCAGTTCTGTGCTGGAGCAAACAGGGTCTTAACAAGACTTTCTAAGTGGCCACAGGGTATAAGGAGAAAAGAGCAATGATGACATAGTTGAAAGAGGAGGATAGGAAGACGTAACTGTTCTATTTTCTTTATTCTATTTCATTATACTGTACACAAGAATAAAACAAAACAGTGTTTAACTCATCCAACAGGATAACCAAGTGCAATAAACATAGGTAAATATGTGCCTTAGAACCACAGGTTCACAAATTTTAAATCTTTTAAAAATCCTTCTTTACCACAATATTAATGTATGTTAAATCTACTTCTTTAAAAATTGGCCTAAAAACTATTTATAACATTCTAGAGACAGTAGTAGATAAGCCTTGTATAATGTCATTAAGTGTTTAAAAAAGTACATAGTGAATATTACTGCAACTTCTTGTTTGCAATTTCCCTCCTATAGGCTGCTAGGCTGTGCGCTGTGATTATTCCTAAAAAGTTTGCAAAATGCTATGGAAACAATTTGATATATATAGCTTATGATTAATGCTTTCTTTGCTGGTAAAGTTTATTTGGTGCCAAGTCTCCATCGTTGGATTTAACTCGCATTGCTTACATAGAGTTTAAAGAACAAGGTACACCAACAACTGTTTTTAAGCTTAACATCAAGCTGAATATGAATGTATAGTCCTGTGATTAATGAAGCACATTGCATGCTGCTATTTTCCTTTGCAGTCATCAGCAACTCCTATTGCAGGACACATTAGTGCAATATGGCTTTTTGATATGCAAATGCATTTTCTGCTCCTGATTCCGTACAGACATAATTCTACACAAACTAATGATTTCAACAGTAGAGAATACAGTTAGAATACTGAGGGATAAAAACCTGTGACACTTGAAAAGCAGGAGAGATTTTTGGCTACTTTCTATGCAGGTAGCTCAAGTGCAAACAGTGAAGGTATTTCAGAACGGTAAGGAAACCACAGATGTTGTTAACAGAAAACTCTCTCAGGTCACCCACTACATCCATTCAGGCTTTGCCTTTACAGGAATAATAACATTACAGTGACAACAGCAATAATAACTTTATTATTTCTAGAATGCTGAGAATACAAAACTGCTTTGCAAGTAAATCATGACTGAGCCACGTCTGAGTGCAATGTGTGTCCTTGATATGTTCTTTCGTGATTCTGAGCCAGTCAAGATGACACAAGTTTTTCTCCGCAGGGGTGCCTACCCTTCGCCAAATGTCCCCACAGCAAAGTGCAGAGAAGAAATGGTTGCGAAAGAATGGCGCAGTGTTTGAACTCCAGCTACTCTCTGTGGCCTAGAGACATACCCTGCTTTCTGTCAGAGGCTCCTACACCCAGAACAGAGGTCTGAGAGAACAACAAAACCTGCTACAAATTTGTGCTATGGGTACAAATTACTTGCTGCCCTTTGCCAGCCCCCTGCTTTAGGCAGCTGCCTCTGCAATCTGTATAGTAGTGCTGGTCCTGCCTGTAAGCAAAGGAGCCACACTGCAAGTAATGCACGGATTTGCAGTGAACTAATTCCACCACTTACAATGGAAGTGTAAGTGATCAATTGTTGCTCTCTCCACTAGTCCCAATGTCATTTAGTACGTGCTGAAAGCCAAAGATTTGACTGCCAAATGCAGTCAAGTGCATTTTTGGAAAAAGCGTGAATGAAGAGAAGGCAAAGTGTAATACATGGGGTGTGAAACAGAGAGCAAGAGGTGAAGGACTGGCAGATCCCAGAGCAGAGAAGTATCAGTTATTGGATGGTTGACACTGCCCTATTCTGAATGTGGTTCTGGCTTAAATAGCCTTAGAATACGTCAAGGTGTAGATATTATTTTTGTTGTTAGATATTCCTTATTCTCACTGCATAGGACCTTATTTTATAGCTGTTTCCATCAGCATGCCTGTAAGCATGATGGTGTTCAGAACAGCATCTTCATCCCTTCCTGGTGGCAGATTCTGTACCTGCATAATTTCTATTATTTCTCTTCTGAACACACCAAAGAGGGTGAGACAGATGCAGCAAAGATAATATCTGATGCAGGAGGACCTGCAGTAACTGCATCATATTCCACTGCAAGCGTAAGGAATTGCACTACAGGCCACACCAGTGGCTCAGCAAGAGATGTGACTCAGAAAAACTCTGAACTGACCGCAAAAACCTGCTTCCAGAAGCTTTGTCCCCATCCTTTGCTGCTCCTCAGATGTACCTTCTGCAGTTCTTGACTCTGTAGGATGCTCCTACCTCTCCCCTTGTTTGCTCAGAGTCAGACCCAGCTGTATTCACCTGTGTGAAGGGGTTTCAGTCTGCCTGGTCCCTGGTGGGTCACTGGACTCACTGCCGCGTTTGCTGATTTTTACCTCTGGCATCATTATTTCGTTGACAACACATTTCTGAAACCAGAGAGTGTGAGGGATCAAGCAGTGATTTATAGTAGTGTACATAGAGGTGTTGAACAAGTCAAATACAGGGACGGTAGAAGCGCTACTCCTCACTGTATGAGTTCATCTGAGATTAGGGGCTGACTACTCTTGAATCACTCATTCAAGAAGGTCTGCACATGGCACTGCTATCAGTTTTATTCTTTCTTGCCTGGTTTGTTTTAATGGTGGTGGGTACGGACAAGGTGGAGATCAATTCTTCTCAGAGGAGCCCAGCAACAGCTTGAGAGTCAATGGTCACGAGCTGCAACAAGGGAAATTCTGACCAGGTAGCTGTAGTGGTCATTGGTAGTTACAATAATGCTCGGTGCAATTCATGGATAAATAGATATGACTAGATATTAAAATTATTTCATATTCTGATAGTTAAATATTGTTGAAAGCCAGTTTGGCCACAAAGAACTTAAAGTTACACTTAAACACTGATTTTCATATTTGTTTTCTTGACACCACTGTAGATGTGGTCTAGGAATCCAGTGGAGAGTAAGAAAAATAACAACTGTTTTTTATTAGGAGCAAGAGATTAAATCAATTCATTGGACCTGAAACTGCATGAGTAGGTGAGGCAACATTCCAGTTCATCTTAGTTCCAAAATACGCCTTCTCACAGTGAAGCTCCACAGCAGGATATGAAATCACAAACATCACATCATCAGAACAAATGCTCATTGCGAGATCATGAAGGCAGGACACCATAAATCAACGGCTCCTGAGAGCTGCTGGGTTTGGACTTTTCTAAAGACAAATGAAATTTTTTATGGCCTGTCATTGTAAAACGAACCCAAAATAAAGAAAACAAAAATGTGGCCATGCAGAAACTGTAATTTAATAAGTAGAGTTGGCTAGAAAGCAAAAAGTCCCCCCCTAAATGCTCCTGCAAATGGGCCTTGATTCAATAAAATACTGAATCGTAGGCTTAGTTTTAAGTGTAATTCCACCCCAATTCTACAAAGGATTTAAGCACTTGATTAAACTTAAATAACAGTGTATGTGTTTTTCTGTGCTTGACATATTCATTTGCATTTTTAATTAATCCACTTCAGCCTCAGTCACATCTCTCTGTGTGCTTGCTTACAATGTGCATGCACACAAATGAATCTCTAGCCGTGCGAGTTGACTAAAAAGGCTTCTGAGGCTATACCAGTGGATATTTGCATCAGCTAGTTTTTTAATATGTTAATAACTGTGGATATGTTTATGCAGCACACTTTGGGAATTGAAAAATGCAGCGTCACCCAGTAGCCTAACAGCAACAGAGCTCTAATTTCAAGTAAAGTTGATTAATATAGAAAGAGTAACAAAAATACATTCAAACAGAAAAAGTGTTTAAGAAAGCTGTAACGTGCTGTTGGATATCCCACTGGCATCCAAGAAAAAAGAGCCCGATGTAAGCAGAAGGTGTTCTGCTTCGAAATGATTCACTCAGCTCTTGCCATCAATTATTTTGGCCAAGATGACTGGTTGCTTGGCATCATTGCACGTCATATAGATTCTCAGTGGAAGGTGCCAAACTCTTCTTATTTTAGCATTATTAGTGTTATTACTGTTCTCCTTTTGTTGTGCAGGGCTTTGTTGTTGGTTTCAAAACACTTGATGCTGGGTGTGGTAGACAGAAGCCCTCACCCTGGGAAAGAGAATTCTCCACGTCCCTGCAGTTTCCAGAAGCGGTTGTTATTTTTTTTCCCCTGGTTGCATGAGGACCGTTCTGCTGCCTGAGTGCTCAAGATTGCTATGCACAGCATCAGGACAGTATCCTGGACAATCCAATTCCTGCCTGGCTCTGCTTCTTCGGTTGTTGTTGTTTGTGTTGCTTAGGGTACTAAGTCATTTCTGCCGCAGCTTCTCCTTTCCTGTGCTTCTCTAAATTCTGCTACTACCCCCTGCTGTAATCTTGCACATATAAACTAAATGAATTGCTGCTAAATGAGCCTGCTGGTGAGCACACACGGCGCTTTCCCTAACACCCTCTGCAGACTGAAATGACCTAACCAGCACCAACACAATCTTTGCACCCATTCTGACATGTAGACTCAATTTTTTAGCAGACACTGAAGCAAAGAAAAAAATTTCCTTGGGATAACGGATTTTGGATTAAATAGATCAGTCCTCGGGTGTCAGTTTTTCTCAGCTGGTAATGAATCCTCAAATCCCAAAGAATTATGTGAAAATGTGCAGATTGAAAGGCAAACAGATGAGAACATATGTGAGTTTGCATAGTTGTTTATTTCTAATTTACACAAACATTTTCCATATGGGTAGGTGCCCCTGCAAGTTAACACTGAATTTCAAATGCCCTATTTAAACTTAAATCTGTCAATTTATAGCAGGTGAAGCTCAGGTTTTAAACTTAGACTCCACTGTTACTTATAACCACAGCTGAGTAGATGGTAGGGTAGCACAGCTCCTCAGGAACCTCGGGGTGGTGGATGGTGTTTCTGTGGGATATACTTCCTCTCTGAGCTATAAAGCATAGAAAAGGAGTGCTGCACCACTTTTTTAGGAACCTGGAGGGCTTCTCTTCTTCCTGGTGTTGCGCATGTGGAGAAGGGATCAAATCAAATGTCTGTCATTCCTAATGGAAAAATTCTCACTTACTTCAGTATTCAGTAGGTCACATCTGTGTAGTTTCACAAGACCACTCCAAAAATCAAGGATGAATTGGTCCTCATTTTTTCCCATTTTAAAAGTGACAATAAAGCATCTTTTTGCAGTAAGTTCAAATTAAGCTAGAGTTAAATAAATAAACTACAGCACTAAAAGCAGTCTGTATAAATTATACTCTAATTGCCTTTTGGGAGTTTGGGCTATTTTGGCTCAAAGGCTACCTACAGCAGCACTCTAGGCAAAGTCCTAAGAAAGACATTTTTCTTGACCATAATCAGAGGGAAGAGCTATCAGCTAGAATGAGTAAATTTCAATTACTTTATTCTTCTCTTTGTAACATATTTCATTATTTCTTATTTTAGCTTTTTCAAGTTTGCCCTCCATTGCTGAGAAGAAAGGACTACTAGAAAATCAGTAGCTTCACATGCTTGTAGATAACATGCCTCACTCCAGTTTTACAAGATATTCATGACTGAAAACAGATCATGATTTCTGAATGCTTCTCTGTTCTCTGCAAGCTCAAAAACCCTACAGTTTTGTTTGCACATTCCTTCTTCTGGGTCCATTTTCTCTCCATCAGAGTATTATATTTTCCTGTAAAGCTCTGCTTTAGGACTTCTCAGGTTGATGTTTCAGATAAAGATTAGGTGATGCTGACAGAATTTAAAAACAATGGCTACAAAACCAGCACATGGCTTAATCTTTTTTATGCAATTCCTTTTTTTTTGCATAAGCCTGTATAAAATGTGTGCACAACTTCTATATGAATCTATGAGAGGAATCTGAATGCAGGGGAGCTACCTGGTTTAGGGGAAAAATATTCATCTAAAATGAAATGTGAGTAAAACACACCAAAAGTAAAGTATGTTCCTTTCAACATTTTTTTTGGCTTTTAGAGAAATGAATGCTTAGAAAAAAATTATAAGCAGACTCAAAATAGTACAGCAATTTCCTTTCTAAGGGGAGTTTTCGGATGCATATACCTGTCCAGGATTTGTGTTCTGAGTAAACAAGAGTTGCATGTTTTGGTTTTGCCTGGTGTGACATCCTTCAGACTAGCTGCCAAATAGCATATATGAAACTAAAGCTACTGTTCCTTAAAGCCAATATAATCTTACCAAGAAGAAGGGGCAGGGAAATCTGTTAGATGAAAATAATACAGAGCAGCTAGAAGAGGAAGAAGAGGAAGAAAAAGAGAGAGACTTAAAGGAGATTGACTTTTTTTTGTTCTTATAAAGTCAGTGGTCATCTGACAACACACTCTGAGGCATGATATGGCAGAGTTGTACAATGCCTTTTAGCTGCATGTTGCTATATATACATTATAGGTTATGCCATCCTGTTGCATAGTCAGTCAACTAGATGAGCTGGAAGAAGAGCACGACAACCTTCCAGCTGGCAAGGTAACAGCCCTTGCAAAAAACCCAAAACAACTTCCACCCATTGTGCCTAAGTGTAGTCCATTCTCAGGCAATATTATTTTGGCAAAATTAATTTCTTCCTGTGTACTCATCATTCAAAGGGATTTATAGGACATTGGGTTTACAAAAATTATTTTCTCAAAGAATAGAAGAAATAGTTCTGAAATATAAAAGGCTCCATTGTACTACCATAGGATCGTAAGTGTCACAGAGGCAGTGACAATGCACTTCACTTGTAAGAGAGAAGTAGCAGTATGTTTATTGATATAAAACAGTGATTTAACACATTTTGATGGTAAAGGCGACAGTGGTTTAACAAGATTTGATGGAAAGGTTCACTTGATATCTACTGCATAGAGGACAGGGTCAGACAAAACTGTCAGGGAGACCCTCCCTTTGAGTCACAAGGTTCAGAACAGACCCCCTTGCATTCTAAACTCCTTCTCAGAGAGGAGTCTAGGTGCAGCTGGATCCACTCCTAGTCCCAGACTTGGTCAACGGTTTACGTCTAAAGGATTATATATGCACAATCAATCCTTTATATCAGCTAAGATTTCAAATTTTAGCATGCTATTAATCACTTACCAAGAATCTGTTGCTCAAGGAATCTCTCAACCTCGAGAAGTAACCTTGAGAGGTGTCCCTACTCAAGGGGACATCCTGGCACGCAGCCCACTGCCATGCAGGAGACCTCAACAAGCCCTGGGCTGTCCACTATTTATGAAGTAAGGTAATTGTCTCATAGTCATATTTGCATACCAACTACAGATGTTAGCTTCTTCCAAATTTGGCTTGAGTCGCACATTGACCAGCACTGTGGTTAGATGAGCACATTGCTCAAATTAGCACTTGGCTATTGTGTTCTTATCTGTCTTCCCCGAATCCACTTTCAGCTGGATGCAGCCATCATGACCAGACCGCATCCATTACAATTGCCACTGGTGGTTATCGCTTGAGCAGGATTACAGGAAATACAAGTCAGGTTAGGGGGTGGGGCGTGGGAGAACATGGCCACAATAAGATAACTCAGGTTGGAGAGACATCAGAAGAGCATTTAGTTTGACCACCCACATGCAGTAGGGTTATTGATAAGGTCAAATTAGGTTACTCAGGGCTTTATCCAGTAGGATCTTCAAAACCTACAGAGACAGAGGCTGCACAACCTTTCTGGGCAGCTCGTTTCACTGCTTAACTGTTTTCATAGTGAAAAGATTTTCTTTACAGCCAGGCTGAACGCTCCTCTTTCAACACACATGTTGTCTCATCTTCTCATCATGGACCACTGTCAAAAGCCTTACCCTCTCTTCTTGATAACCTCCCCATAGGTAATGGGAGACTGCTATCAAGTCCCTCAAAACTGTCTCTCCTCCAAGCTGAACAGCCCCAGCTCCCCAGGGCCTGTGCTCCAGCACCCTGAGCATGTTTGTGTCCCTCCATTGAACTCACTTCTATCAGTGTCTGTCTTGTGCCAGGAGGGTCCAAAACTGGATGCAATGTTCTAGGTGGTGTCTAGCGAGTGCTCAGTAGAAGGGGGTGATCGCTTCTGTCAAAGTGTCCGGAACTGTGAAGTCAGTGGGTGTTGCTGCGTGGGAACCATCTGTGTGTCTGAGTATGGCCTCTGGAGATTAGTTTTTGGGGTCTTGCTTTTGAAAGCCTTGATCAGTTATGATGCACTCCTAATGAGGAACTGAATCTATAGTTTATTTGTAGACTTTATCAGTAAACACTAAAGCTCAATTTTCTTTTCCCAGAGCTAGAGAGCTAAAATACTTTGTCATGGTACAACACTTTTTGTTATGATGCAAGCTACCCCAGGCTGGATGGCCAGTTTCCCTACAGAAGGGGTGGGCTGAACTTTACATAGCTGAACCTAAAACCAGTATCCTGTTAACCTAGCAAAGAAACTTGGTATGTTCAGGCCTGCCAGATTCTTCTCCATCAAGGTCATTGCCTCTTTCACCTACTTTTATCCCTTTTCACAACCTGACCCGAAACATTAAAACTCCATTTCCAAAAATATTTGAATGTATAGATGTTCACTTCTGCTGCTGCCACTCTGTCACAGGGATCAAACCACGTGGGACTCATGACATGGGACAGCAAAAAGTAGCCAAGGCATAACATTATTTCTGGAATAACACATCATATCCTGCGAGTCCTGATGTGGTTTCAGAAAAGAGACGCCATTTACTGCCTGCCACCGAAAAGAGAACTACACCAAGTAAGGACCAAGCCCTAGTGCTGACTTTGGTTTTAGCATTCTTTTACAAGAAGGGCAATAAAGCTGGTGAAGGGTCTAGAGCACAAGTCTTATGAGGATCAGCTGAGGGAACTGGGATAGTTTAGCATGGAGAAAAGGAGGCTCAGGGAAGACCTTATCGCTCTCTACAACTACCTGAAAGGAGGTTGTAGCAAGGTGGATACAGGTCTCTTCTCCCAAGTAACAAGTGATAGGACAAGAGGAAATGGCCTCAAGTTGTGCCAGAGGACATTTAGATTGGATATTAGGAAAAATTTCTTCACCGAAAGGGTTGTCAAGCCTTGGAACAGGCTGCCCAGGGAAGTAGTTGAGTCACCATCCCTGGAGGTATTTAAAAGACGTGTAGATGTTGTGCACACGGACTAGGGACATGGTTTAGTGGTGGACTTGGCAGTGCTAGGCTAATGGTTGGGCTTAATGATCTTAAAGGTCTTTTCCAACCTAAATGTTTCTATGATTGTGGAGAAGGCTCAGTGCCGGTTTTGGTTTCCTGGCTGGGATGCATCTGAATGATCCAGACAGAATGAATGGTCTGTCTTGCAATTAAGGTTTCCAGAAGGGTTGAGCAGGGTTCAGATGCACAGCATAAAAGAGATACTTTGAAACAGTGGCTGGATGAACTAAATTGGAAGGTTAGCCTGTAGATAAGCAAGAGATGCCCCTGGTGCCCTGGAGATGGAGATGGCTACACGTTCAGACAAGCAGCATTTCTACAACTGGGAAAAAATATTTTGGGTGAATAGGAAAAACCTGTTCCCATAACTACATTTGAGAACTGTATGTATTCTTAGTATTTCAAGACAGAAAGGATAGATCATTCCCTCCACTTTACAATCTGAGATGCTGGTCTCCAGTGAGCCAAGAATAAAATCCAGTTCTTCTGGAGAACTTGGATTGTCTTGTCTACCTGAGTAAATGAAAAGATAAGCTGTGCTCTAGATTTTGTTCTATTTTAAGAGCTGTTTTATTTTTAAAGATCCATAACTGGGAAGTTTTTTGAGAGGCTATTAGAAAGGCTAACATACTTTTCAGGGAAAATCTTAAAACTATTTATAACTCATAAAAAATTAACAGATATGACAGAAAATTCTCAGGGAACACATTCAGTACTCAGAGCAAGTGATGCAATTTGGGGGGGATATACTGTGCTTTTATGCTCCTCGAGAAGATTTAGTTCCTGCTATGACTGCAAATCTCAGTTCAACCTTAACTGTGAAGCCTCTGTTCACTGCCATAATAAAGAACAGCCTTGAACTGCTCTCACTCCTTGAAGACTTGAGAGTTGGTGCAATTACTTTGCCTTTTAATTTATGGAGAGATCACACTGAAATGTTTAAACAAAGAGTATCATTACCACAAAAGCCAAGACCATTCCTGCTGTAACTATGTTGATTTCTATAGATTCTTTTCTCTTTACTATTGCTAAAACAATGGAAGATTTAAAGAGTGTAGATTTTTTTTCCCTGTGGGTATTGACATTATCCCACTTAATTCCATCAAACTACCTTCAAAACTCAGTTTAGCTCCAAAGAAACACATCTGTATGTATAGGCATTCATATATCACTTCCCTCCAACTTGGATTTTAGTGTTTTCAGATACACATTAGTCTTACTGTGCAATACAAAAAACAGAAACATACAGTGGCATTTACATTTGCTCATCATCTATCTGTTTAAATGTCATCATGAGAACACAGTTGTTTAACGGAAGGCAAAATGTTTAAATGTAGATGCAGGAGAGTGCATAACTTCTATAAGATGAACCATCAGTGGAAATCAAATGGAAAATGAATGTGAAGGACAGCAGGAGTTGATACGTGGCAGGGGTATATGACAAAGCTAGTATGAAATTAAAAGCTTTAGACTCACAGGGAACAGTTAATTAAAGGTATGCACTGGATTGCTGTGGTACAAATTGTTGTTACAGACACAGCACAGTACTATACAAAACATCGTCTATATTACTGTGATTTGTCCATTTATATAATTCCATACCTCACTTCTTTTTTTTCAAAAAGAGGCATCGCCAATGGCCACAAGGAAACGTCACTTCAGCAGGTGACCCTGGCCTGTGGCGATAAACCAAACGGGATTTGCCTCTCCCCACCCCTTCACTCTGCTGATAGCCCTCACCTCCTTCCTCTCCTAGTGCAAGCCCAGGTTCGTTCTCTTCAGACCACCCGCGCTACCAAGACGGGTGGGCTCTGCAGCATGCCCTGCAGAGAGGACCTTCAGGCTGCTCCCAAAGGACTGAAGAGTCACAGAGCATCAGCACCTGCTTCACGGTTAGCCAGAAGGATAGCACCTCTGCTGCTCACCGCTCAGGACCAAAACCACGTGTGCCTTGCCTCAGGAGGACCCCTCAGCAACTGGGTTTTAGGAAGGAGTCTCCAAAATGGCTCGCTGTTTTCCCAGTCTGTCTGTGTCAAGCATCCTTTTACAGGAAAAAGGAGACGGGTACAAATACTTCTTTTCCACACAGATTTACCATAGATGGAGGTATAGACACAGGCATACAGATAGATAGATAGATGTGGACTAGATAGAGATACAGAAAGGGAAGGAGGAAAGTTAAGGCAAGGATTTGCATCGGCTACAGCTTTTTCAGCCCCCAGACAGGACTAGCTGTGAATGAGACAGCACTTGGGAGGGATGAGAGCATGATTCAATCCAATCCCAAATTGTTATTAGACTTTTATTATTGCTGCAAAGGTTAATACGTAATCGAAAGAGATTTCTTCCATCAGCTAGATCTAGAGAAAAGATGTTTTTGTTCAGAAGCTTTCTAGATAACTGAAATGCAGCTTTATACCTTACTGAGCTAACTGTATTCCTACTCTCCTCATAACAGGATACATCTGGTTTGCTCATTACTGTGCAACGAGGAACTGTGTTATTGTACCAGACAGTAACCTGAGGCTATCTGCAATCATCATTTCAATTTTTCCTTTTACTTTAATGAATGCTTCTCTATTACTGCTTCTACTACAACAAGAGCAGTAGCTTTCCTCACCACTGAATTATATCAGTTGCAATTGCATAAGGAATGTGGCTTAGAATTTTCAGAAAGCTGGATGAAAATTTTTCAGTAGAAATGATTTCTGATGGAAAATACAAGTTGCCTGGGTTTTTTTTAATTGTAAATTTTTTAAGGAAACATGCAATATCAGCAATGTTTGTTGATGAGAAATCTGAGAATATATAATTTTGAACACCATATTGAAATGTTTCATTTAGATAAGGAATAATAGTTTGATTTTGTTCTGATTTTTAAACTCTATAAGGATTGTAATTTTAATATTAAAGCTACACAGTGTGTTCAGTGAATTATATACTATTACTTACAATACCTGAGTTATTAAAATGTAATATACTATAGTGTTTCAACATGGTCAATTTAAAATGTATTAACAAGGGAATTAATGTCACATGAATTTGATGCTATCAAAATGAAACACTTCAGTGATTTTGAAGCAAACTTTTGTTCATGGGGAAACATGAATGTTTTAGTTTTTGTTTCTGATTCAAATGAAAAACAGTTTTGAAATACTGAAATTTCCACTGGGGATAGAAATTCTGTTTTTCTAGCCAGTTCTTACTGACAAATAGATTAGCCCTTTGAGAATCATTATTACAGATGTTCACACCTATATGCATCTACGGATACAGAAAAGAGATACTGTGATTGAATGTATTATTAGTAGGTATAGAAAACCTGAATACCAAAATTCTAATTCTGCTTTCCTATTGTTTTACCACGCAGCTCTCTATAAACTTATTAATTGTTCTGTTTCATTTCCCCCAAGTATAGTTGGGATAATGTATTTTTACTCACTGGCTACTGTGAAGCTTAAAAAGCTACTTTTTGCAGTGCCCTTTGAAGGAGTGAAATATTAACAGGCTGGAAAAGATGGCTATGATCATTTAATCCGATGTCCTGTAAAACACTGAGTTAGGCTGAACTAAAATACATGTGTTTTTTTTAAAAAGTCCGTGTTAAAGACATAAAGATTCACAGTTCTTACTAAGTTGTTGTGATAAGTATTATACTGATTATAAACAAGGGCTTATGTCTTACCTCACGTCTGCTAGAAGAAATGACCCCTGTATCAGCACATGCAGTTTCTATATCTTGGTCCTCTTATGCAATGCATTTAGAGGAATGCTATGGAAAGCAATAGAAAATCATACAATTGCTTCTATTAGTCCAATATCCTCTCTTCTCTAATACCAGATGTGTCACATTAATATGCATTAAAAGGGCAATTATTAAAAGTCATGTAATAACACAAATTTTTCCCTAATGACATTCACTTAGGATCTGGCTTATACCATGAGGCAGATGAGTTTATATCCCTTGCAAATATTTTAATATAACTGTATCCAAAGTGACAGTGAATATTTTTATTATCCATATAAATGACCCATCACATCTTAAATCCTGTTAAGTTTTTGGCCTCAGTAATATCCTGTGGCCATGTGCTACAGAAGTTAAGTATAAGCTATGTGAAAAAATGTTTATTTTACTCATTTTAATTACGCTATCTTTCAACTCCATCAAATATCTCTGGGCTTTTTTAAATACAAAAAGGGAGATGGTTTGATTCACCCCTTCATGCCAGTAGCACTTTCAGTTCCTCTTCTGTGCTCTCTCTTCTGTAGAACAGGTTTGGAAAAAAAAATCGGAAAGCTTCTGAACCCTAAATCTTTCTAGAATGAAACTCAAGCAGCAGATTTCCAAAGCTTGGAGATGTCTATTTCCACCCCCCCTCTACTTCTGGTTCCCATTTAGAAGAAGAATTGTTGAAATATCACGAGGACAGCTGTTTTCACTGCCATGACAGGAAGCAGGAGTGTTGGATATGTCACGACAAAGCCTGTTCTTACAAGATTTCCAGCCCAGCAGGGTGGTCTCAAGAAGTTACTTTGCATAGTTCAGATGTGGTTCAGGTAAACATCTAAACTTTTGAGTATTTGGACAAGCAGAACCTGAACTCTGAAACTTCTCAGGTTTATCTGTCGCAGACGCTGACACGGTGTAAAATCTAAAGAAAACAAACCAATGTGCCAACTGGCATGGAAGCATTGCTCCTCCTGCCCTCTACTCCTGCATTTGTTCTTCCTTTATAACATTCTTCATCAGAAAGAGAGCACAGGTGTTGTTCTGACATACAGAGGGTGTCTACCGAGACTCAGGCTCTCAGGCTTGCACTATCAGTGCCCTGAGGGGTCTTGTGGGAAACCAGATTTCCTCAGGAAGCTCCGTTTCCATATCCCTGTTGGCTCTCTCCTTCCTGAGCCCACCAATTTGTTGTTCCTGGGGCAGCATGCAGGAAGCATTTGCCTAAATCCCTCTGGTCCTGACAAACGTTGAGAAGGGTGGGAGAGGGAAAGAAGTGAGGAATGAGAGCACCCTCGCTGGCTACAATAATTTAGAGGGGAGAAGTGCAATAACTTGGTCTTTCTCAGCAGGAAGACTCAGGAGCGGAAGGTGCTAAATTTTTTCATTCTTTGGCCTGGTCTCGCAGCTGTGCAGCCACACATTGACCCTTACCTGGGACCCAACAGGTGGTGATGTGTTAGTTATACGTAATTTCCAGAGCATTATGCACACCGCCATTACTCCTTCTCCCAGTGCTTCAGCATCAACGGTGGGCTATTAACACCAGAGGAAAGTGTCCCCTCAGCATACACCCAACAGAAAGTGATGCGTTAGTTCTTAATAAACACTCTCATTTTTCTGTATGCTGAGTGGACATTTTCTCCTGGTGGCAATAGCCCACCACTGATTCCAGGACAAGGAATAATGGAGGAGTGCATAAGGAAATTCTAGAAATTACGCCTAGCTATCAAGTAAAGAACTAAACTATGAGAATCTCTTCAGCTGGGGATGTTGCCAAGCCAAAATGGAGTGTTAAAACTCCAGAACAGCTGCTGTGCAGCAAGGAAAGGCACACTGAGCTCTTGCTGTAGTTTGTGCAAGAGGGAGCCTGGAGAGAGGTCCTCTCCTTTCTTTCCACACTCCACCCTGCTTTAAGCCCAGCTAAGGACACTGGGACAAAGCCTCATGGTCAGGGGCCTGGTCCTCAACGCACTGGCAATTTTCCAGTGGCTTCACTGGGCCCCTGTAAATGGTGTATCAGCATAGAAGAAGCCATGTTTGAAGAGCTCTGTGGTTTCTCCACATGTGTCTTGACATCTGTATTTCCCATAGATCTATGGCCAGACATCTGACTTTAGGCATGTATCTCCGTGGGATTCAGACTCTAATAATGATGGACAAGCAAGTTTATATAAAAGAAGAATCATCACAGGCCCTAGCATAAAACTTGAACTGAACTGTGTTTGGGGGTAAAAAAAGTTCTCAACTTAATTTCTTTTTTAAAGTTGTTTACATGTGTGTGTCCTCTGTTGTTCTTCATCCCACCTTAGACAAGATATGGATATACTGATTTACCATGAGAAAGACTGTTCTTATGCCATTGGTAGCACAGATGGAATTAGGAAGTGCTAGAGATCTCACAAGGGAAGAACTTCTCAAGAGCTCCTAAATTACTTATGATTTGCTTAAGTGTTCAAGTTTTACTGAACTCCACTAAAGCCAGTGGAACTGCAGCAGAAGCAGAATCAATTTGTAAACCTTTTCCAGGTGGTCAGGGCTACTAAGTGGTTATCATTCATAATATATTTCTGACCTCATAAAAAAGGCTCTAATGTGCTCTGATGAGACTAGGGATGGTGAGTCAGACCTACACAGAGCTAAAGGTTGAATGCGTGTGTGTTTGTGCATATACATGTAAAGGTGCCTTAAAGCTCAGCAAGACAATCCCACAGATCCATGTTATGACCCACAGATAGCCATGGAGGGCTAAGGGTGTAGCTGAAGACCAGGTAGGTTAAGTATATCTTTATTGCTTTTCTTCTGTCTTCCTCTGGCCATCTGGTAGTAGGGAAAGTAAGTGATAGCTAATTTTTCAAGCCAGGGTACTTTGTTGGTTTTATATAAAGAAGTCACACTTTTGCAGAGCCTGTACATTTCAATTCTTATGAAAAGTTAGCAGTTAAAATGGCTTTGTTTCTTGAGAGTTAAAAATAGTCTGAACTGTAATAACACATCCTATTCAACTACTAAGCCTGATTTCATTTTTTGTTTTGTTTCATTGCATTAGAAGAATCAAAATGATGCAGTCCACATGGAATGCAAACCATGCCACTGAATGGCAAATTATATGGAAATATGCCTTTCATCTTAATTATAGGCTGGACAGGGGAATGTACTATATTCTCTCATACATATGAGCCGAAGGAAACTTTCCCAGGGTATTTTTCTTTTACATTTCTGACTCTTATTTGGTTGAAAACTTATCAACCCATGTGATCCTGAGCTGTCTGACTTTCCATGATAAGGCTGAAAGTATGTAGGAAATGTTTTCGCAGCACTGCCAGAAAAGGTCTAACAGGGACTGGGATATTAAAGTCACAGATTGCTATTTCTTCATAACCCTTTAAAACACTGTCACTTGACTGAAATGGTGGCTTTATTTTCAGATAGGCAGGTAATTCTAGAAAAAAACCCAAAATCCTCTTCTAACTGAATGTTTCATATCTCCAGTCTTAATGTTTCTTCCCTCATACTTTAGACATTTTGATAGTCTTATGCTGGGTTGTTTTGTTTTGCGGTAAAAAAAAAGCAGGGACTTTTAGCTTTTGAGGAAGGGCCAAATCCCACTCCAAAGGAGTGTACATGTAGCCCTTAAATCAGCTGCCTCACTTCAAGATGCCCTAGGGAATAGGAATCATTACTCTTTTATCTGAGACGACTTCTGTTTTGACCCACTGTCATTCTCTTTACAGATGCAACCTGCTAAGATCTGATTTCACTGTAAACTGTGAAGAAGCGGTAGGCACCATCGAAAATATTCCACTGGCATGCAAAAACATTGAAGTGATGCTATAGTTTTCAGAGTACTTAAAGGGACGGATACAATTCCAAAATACATTTGCACGTTAGAGGTGAAGTGTACACCAATTGTCTTTATGAACCAAAACTTCCAGAATCATTTGGTCCTAATGACTTGGATGAAGCGGATTCCCATTGAGGCCACTAAGCATCATGCTCTCAGCAGTTCTTCACAGTTGCTCTCATTCATCCTATCTGGGTTTAAGTGCTCTGTCCATTTTTAATATTTCAAAGGGGAGAACCCACATATGGCCTGCTCCATATTCGCACTTCTACCTTGTCATCGTTATGTACCATTCAGAACTAATGTACAGAGGCCTTCAGTTTGTCCCTGGGGTGAAAAGCTGTTGGAAATAAGGAAATGTTAAGGGAACTAACATGTGTAAACAATTTGGCAGAGGTGTCCTAAAAATAAACCTTTGGAGTGAATATAATACTAGTATTAGAAGTGGACAGAATACAAGGAACAGTGGAACTGAAGTCAAGAGTCTTTGGATCATTTGAGATGATCTGAGCCAGCAGGTGGTAAATGTAGTTCAATATTAGCACACATCAAGTAATTTGTCTGCAAGCAAGAAACTGATGCAAGAACTATTGTATGTGCTGAATTAAATAGTCATCCAGCACCATTCTCTGGAAAAAGACCTGGGAGTTATTGTGGAAAAATAATTGAAGCCAGCAGCCAGCCACACAGCTGTGCTAAAAAGAAGACGACAAAAAAAAAAAGGTGAAAAATGCAAACAAAATGCCAGTTTGTAGTAGCCAAAGGATAGGAGGGCAAAGACAGGCAATGCCTTTTCTGTGTTAGCCATTTGCAAGAGCCTGTACACAGTGCCAGCGATTGTACTGTGGGAAAGATACTATTGCCAAGGAACAGGGGGATGATGAGAGCAGCTCAGGAGAATGCAAGGAAGAGTTAGGGCTAGAGAGTCTTAGCAAAAGGAGCTACCAAGTGGCTTAATGAAACTGATGTGTGTTAAGAAAGGGAGTGACTGAACAGTCAGAAACTTAAAATACCTTCTTGTGAAAAGCTCCCGAACTACACATATAAACTTTAAATTGCAATGTGACAGCTAAATAATGAAATCAAGTATAATCATAACAGAAAAACTTCACGTTTCAAAGCTGAAATCAATGAGATGAGACAGAATTCACCAGCTGAAGATAGGGTTTATCCAATCAGTTGCAGAGGAAGAGCATAAATCAGTGATGAAAAGAGCTTATGTTTCATATTAATCACTCCCAAAAGCTCTGCGGAAGAAAACTGACTCACCTCCATTAGCATGGTGGGTGGAAAGTTGCTGTCTGTCTGTCTGCCTGTTTGCCCTTGGATAAAGTCTCTGGTGGCAGCTCCTGCTCTGCTTAGGAAGGGGAAACCTTCTGAGACTTTTGAGTTACTTGCAAACCAGCATAATTCCTATGGAAAGTAATTTCCCTGAAATATTCTTGTTCCTATATGTTTTACCTTCATCCTGCTCAACCTGCCCCTCTGAACTGTGTTTTCCTTGAGGAGACTGCATTGCAGAGAGCCAGTACTAATTTGGGATGCTTCTGAGGGATATCTGTATGTTGCACGAAACCATCAGCTGAGTCAATATTTGACACTCTTCCCTCTGAAGCACAAATTTACTGCAGTGCTTTTAACTGCAATTTAGACTTGTTTGGAGACTAGTTGCTCTATAAGGGAGAACAGGCTCTCCTGGGAACCCATATAACAACACTGCATGAACAAGTGACATTTTCAAGCTTTTCTAGATCATCTCATTTTCATATTGTCTCAAGTCATAAGCTGAGCTGAATATGCAGGTCCCTCATGCTCAAAGTTCAAGGAAATGGAGCAGACCTATTACAGAAAATAAATGAGTCTGAAACCAAGCAATAATAATAAAAATCCATGTTATTAAAAGAAAAGCCATAGGAAATGGGAAGGAAGTAATTAGAAAGTGTTTTAATATTTTACCTTAACTATTAGGATTATATTAACAGGGTTGGGGTTTTCTGTTTGAAAGCAAGCTCTGCTAGGAGAGCAAAAGCTCTCAGCTGTGTGATTGCAAATCATCTGAGAAGACGTTCCTCACCTCAGCAATGAATAGCGGTTAGTGATGCAATCAGCGAGCATGGCTGGAATTTCTAGGTGTAATAACGCATGGTGAACCCACAGGGTCAACCCATCTGTGGAAAGGAAGGAAAACATATTGTTGATTCAGGGATGTGGTTAGCACTTAAGGTAAAGACTGACCGACAGTGATTTATAGCTTCAAATTCCTTTTCACACTTGTGTGAGAACCTGAACCAAACAAAATACAGACGTTTAATATTGTACAGGATATAGAGTTTTTCAGGGAGTGCTTGCATATTAGGTATCAGAGTTACATCCTAAGTGTATGACGCTACAACATAAATATTTAACACAAAATAACAGCCTCTGTAGGGGAGGTAGGATAGAAGTGTGGGAACAAAACGTGAGTGCAAGTTAAAAGGTTCATTCCCAGATCCACAAACCTTCTTCACGCAACCGAGAAGTCACTTGCATACTGAATCAGGAAGATATTTGCACATAGGTCTGATCTTAACTTCATGAGCATCCCTAACATCTTTCGTAGGCCATTCATATTGTTAAATGTCATATAAGAGCAAAAATGCCAAATAAATTCATCAAAATTGAATGAAGTACATGATTCTCGAGCTTAGTCCTAACATATTCAAGTGACAATTGGCAGACAGATAAACCAGCTATGTCAGGACTGGTTAAGTTTTCTATCATTGGATTTCATTGACTCAAAAGAATGTAGCACTTCTTGAAAACAGAGATTATGAAAACTTTACTCAGGGTTGCCAAAAATGTGTAAAGCAGCAACATAGGCAAAAAAAAACAACCCGGAAGCAATTTAAAGATCACACATTTGAGCATGACTTTTCTAGAAACAGTTCTTAAAATCCATGATTAATTTTGAAGATTTTTTTTTAACTATGGTGTAAACTTTGAAGCAAAAGAGAAAGTGATGGGCTTGAGACTGAAAATTACTTTTAATGAGTTCCAAGGAAAATTTTAAGTATTTCAGAATCAGCAGCTCACTTCGCTTGTTTGATTTTAGGTGGTTTTCAGTTATGTCACAGTTTGTATCATCCAAATATATGATTTTATTGCTGATGCTCATATATCTAGGCTCCAGGTATCTAAAAGGTATCTATCTACCTTTTAGATACTTGACACACAAGTCATTGTCAATTATTTGTTCTGCTGTGCTCTCCAGATAAAATTCATTTGTGTGTATGTTTTGTATTAGATACAAAATCTGAGGTTTTTGCCCTTTTCTTCTCTGAAACAAACACAAGAAAGCAGGGATATTAAAACAAAAAAAAAGAAACTTTTTTCCCCTGCCTCCTCCTTACAGTCCTTAAACTAAACTTCTGATAAAACTACATTACTCTAAATATCTCTTCCCTCAAAGAGAAGATTAAAGTAGAAAACAATGACAGGACAGATGTTAATCACATTATAGATGCACTGCCGAAAGCCACACAGATACTTCAATGGCAAGTAATGTAGTAAAATGAATGTGGACAAGAATAGAATATTCTCCATTTAACTCAGGCTTGGTTCCATCCTGCGCCATTACACTAGATAAACAGCTTGGGTTTCTTTCACTTCTCTTATCGGGTGTTTGGGACTTTGCTGGAGTACCTTGAGGGAATGGCAAGAATTTGGTTCTGCTTTCAGTTTCAGAGAACTTGTCCAACTCAGAACAACCTTGAACAGTGCCTAGTATTTATTTCCCAAGAATAGACATAAAAGAGGATTCCCTTTTCAAGTATAATCCACTCTGTAAATCCCTCAAGAGCCATTTGACTCAGCCAACATTATCCTCTGGCCTTCCATGGCTCAGAGTGCTGGCAGAGGCTCTACAGCCAGGCTGTGGCTGTGCTTTCAAGAGTGATCAGTGTTGTCATTTATAAATCGTGTGGCGGCTATGCCTTTGAGACTGAGGCATTGAGGAAAACCCCTCTGTACAGAAATAAAAAAATAAAAAAATCTGCTTGCCACTAAGGCCTTACAAAGTAGCAGCTGCCTCCTCAGTAAAGCATCCTTGCTGGAGACAGCTTGGATTAGTCCATATATTCCCACACCTCTGTGTCTGGGTCAGTAGCACCATTCACTCTCCATGGAAAGTTTTGCTTTGCTCTGAGCCAAGAGTTAGTCCTGCCAAAAGAGGTATGATAAACGTCTGTTGCCTCCAAGCAAAATATGGAAAACAGCTTCTTTTCTCTGACTTGTTGTTTGTTTGTTCGTTTTCTCATGGTGAAAGTCTCTCACTATTCTGCTGGGGATGTCACAAGCTAGTCTGACGCTGCAGTTTAAGCTATTCCTAAGCTACTCCCCCAGTCCAGTTTGGAGCACCATCTTTGATAACCAGAGGAATGTAGATGTGTCTAACCTTTCAGAATAAAGCCCTGCAAGTCACCAGAGCCCCTCCATCAGCTTTCTCCTGGCTCCAGCTGAACTGGCCGTTCACATCACCAGGAGGAAGAAGAAGCCGAAAAAGGGGGAGCCCCGTTGCCGGTGGTCCTGTCCCCACTCCCCCAGGGCAGAGCCCACCTGGGCAGCCACCGCCAGCTCCTTGCATCCGTCCTGGGGGCACGGGATACTGACATGGGTGCTTTTCTCCATGTCCCGCCTCTGCTTCCATATTCATCCATTTCTGATCCTGTAACTCCCCACAGCCCTTGTCTTTTATATTTATTGTGCTCCACAGTCTGCTGTTTTTCTCCATGTTTGTTTTTCCTCTGTCTCTTTCCCTTCCTGGGAGGGCCAAAAGGTCTTGCTAGGGTTGAACTAGTGCCTGGTCCTAAAAGAATTACAAATGCAGTAACTGATTTTTCAGTTTCTGACTTTTTTGTCAGAACTGGTTGCTATCAGTTAAGCAAATGATAATCTGAAAAAGGGGAAATTATTTCCTCCTCATTCCTTCCCTCACTTTGTGTGATGGCAGAAAGGGCTTATGCTTTAACATGGATGGTGGATGAGTGACTGGCAGGATGAGAGGAGACTTTTCCTCAACTTTGCCTAGATTCTTGTTTTCATGATGCCAAAGATTTCGGAAACCTTTTTAACCAATAAGCTCATAGCCTGAAATTCATCTGAGGAAGAGCCCTAAATTATTAATGCCACCCTTCCCTGCCCTCCCCCACCCCCTCCACCAAAAAACCAACCCCACACCACCACCCCCAAAAACCAAACCCTGAATGAACAACTGCTGGAACAGGAAGAGGAATATAAAACATGATTTAATGAGAGCTTTGTCCATTTCAAAAAATATATGCACTGGGCAAAAAGGCATTCCCTTAGAGGTGGAAATTTACAGGTCACCAGCTAAGAAAGAGTAAAATACAGATGGGACTTTTTTAGTCCAGTTACAAATGGACATTTGGTATTCTTCAAACAAATGTGTATTTGTGCCAAAGAGCTGCCATTGAAAGATGCACCAATGTTGCTCACATCTGTTGCTTCAGTAATTGTCCCATTCTGCAAAAATGAGATTTCCTCTACTCAGTCTGAATCAGTTCTACTATTCTTTTATGAGTACTTATGTAGGCTTATCTGAAACTGCAGTGTGGGTATGTCCCCAGTATTGCAAGGGAATAATAAAGCAGGACCATAGCTTTTATATACGGAGAATTGTGCTGCTGTTAGCCGCAATATCTTGATGGTACTTACCATATGCCACAACAGGTGTTCATCATAAATTTAGTACTAAAACAACGGATTTCATCACTCAGAAAATTATCATTCTGCTGTTCTGTGAAATGTTTACAAGAAATTCCTTTCTTTTCAAATCTACCTTTCCTCCTGCCTGTTCTAAGTCACTATTCCTCCTACATGTTGTCCCATATGTTTTATAATGATTCCATTGTATTGTCATTAGGTTACTGTGTCCCTCTCCTTTTGCTCAGCCCACACTCTTAAAAAAAGTGGAATCCATTTAAATTTGAAGAATTTGGCTGATTTAAAGAAATAATAACCTGAGCAATGTTCTCAGCAGAGGTTTCCTGGTAGATGGTGTTACAAGGTCTTTCATCTCTAAGAAATAATGTTTTTTAGAGACTGAACCTACAGTATTTTTGTTCTTTGTTGTTGATGTTTATTTTCAGAATGACTAATGATCATTATAAAGAGATGTCAACCAGGGCCAGGATTAGAGCAGCACTGTGCTACACATTGGCTAATATCTGTTGTCAGAAATGAAGACCAACTCCAAATCACTGCTACATGGAAACCTGGAAACACTATTATTCCCCTGCTATATATGGAAAAAAGTAGCACTGGGAGAGCTAGCCCACCTAAGAGAAAGCTGACCTTCTACTCTAGGCATTGAGAAGAGAAGCTTACCCATGGTCCTGAAGGCAGTCTGGGGCAGAGACAGGATTGACTCCAGTTTGCCTGAGCTCCAAGACCTTTAAGAAACTTACAAAGGATCTCCTATGTACTGGTACCAGTTAATGAGCTTTTGTCATACAACAACTACCCCCTGTGAAACTGAATTGGAACTGTTAGTATCTAAGGTTAATCACAGAGTAATCAAATGCAGATGTAATAAGAAAATAAGACAATTCTCTACCACTGAAAAATAAAATTAGATTTGTTTAGTTTTAAAATTACTGGGCTAGAAGTGAGAGGGTAATGGTGTTCAGGACTTTGAAAATGAAGGGGGTCAACACACTGCAGTCAGAGCTGTCCAGAACAAAGCGGTATCTATTGTTTCTGGAGAAAATTGACTTTAGTTTTGTTACAGGTAGATGAAAAGGGTGATGATAATCAGTAAATATTTAGGAAAGAAACAAAATCGTAAGGAGCATTTCTATGTGTGTGAAGATGTCAGTATCACAAAACAAATCATCTGACAGACTTTCAGGATCTGACAAAATCAACACTTTGTGGGAACCTAATTCACCATTTAACAATCATAGAAGACATTCTCCTTTCAAATAGGATGGCAGTGTGTACTTTTCTCTGATATATGCTAATTTCATTGATGGACTCCTAAAAAACCCTGCAGGGCTCTTCTCTGATGGACACCCTGGGAAGATACACCTCTTCTCTATCGTTCCACTGATGCCAGAGATAACAAAGGAATTGTGCACTTTGCTTCCTTATACATGTCTAATGTGCTTTTTTTAGACTGATTACCAGAATCTCCTTAAATGCAGTTGAGCTCATTCGAGGGAGGCCTCGAGTTCCTAGGCTTTGATGTCAGGGTGCAAGTACTGAGGACGCTGTGCTGGCCCATGAGTCATTTTCATGCTGTACTCTCTCACAGCATACTCAGGCTTGCCACTGAGCTGTAGGAATAGTCTCCACTGTTATCAGACTTTTCCAAGAATGTGGATGCAGTAATTGCTCCACTCTTTAAGCCTCTTGTGGTTTCTGCGAATGGCATTCTTTCAAACTGCAGCCAGAACGAATTAACCCAGAGACACAGAGCTCACAATTAAAATAAATAAAAGGAAAAAAAAAAAAAATCTTCATTTTCTCAGGTAGCAGAAGATGCTGGAAACATTCAGGTGTTGGTGGTCGAATGTATTTTTTAGTGTGAAAATCATCAAATGGTCTGTTTGTACAGCCTTAAAAACTAAAAGTATCCCCAAGTGCTGCGTACGCTCAGTCTCCAGGGAAGGTAAAGGCACAATCCCGGCTGGTCCTGGATAAGGGTCTAACTGAGGGAGAGGAGCAAGGCAGGGCCAGTGGGACTGCCTTCACCTCTTGGCTCTCCAAGCAGGGCAGCACAGCTGCATTCCCCACGCTCCCCTACAAGTCAGGCACTGGGACTGGGCACAGCCCGATCCCCTTCAGAGAAAGCAAACGCTGAGCTCAGTGCTTCCACGGGCAGCTGAGGCAAAACCTATAGCTTTCTGGCTGTGAAAGGCAGAGTGTGAGCCTTTCACCCACAGATGTGTTTTCTCTGGCCCTCCTGTGCCACCCTCTGCAGTACAGGACTGCAAAGTTCTTTTTCTTCAGTAAATTCCAGCATCTCTTACATGTTTACATTGGGGAATGCAGGAAAAGTGAGCGTATGTTTTAAATGAAATGTAACTACTGTCAGAAGCTACTGGGAAAAATGGAGCTACCACCCAGCTAGATCTGTGGGTAGTTTTTTTTTTTTTATAATTCAATAGAAAAATGAGACAGCAACTCACACATGCTACATCCATCACACTTCAAAGAACAGTGCGTATAAAAACATATTTGTGGTGGTGTTCAGCATGCTGAACAAGCTTCATGCAACAACCTGTATCTTCCATCTGTCTGTAATTTCCAGTGGCTCCACTAACAACTTGCTGCATGAAAAAGCATCAACATTAATCTGAGTGTATATCAGCAGTACTTGTCAGAAAATGTTCCCCTACCTTCCCCTGCCATGCACCATCTCATAAAAACACACAGGGCATTTTATTGCAAATGCTTTGGGTTTTCAGCCAGAAGCTGGAATTTACCATGGAAAGCAGACAATCCATGAAAAAAAAATGTTTAGCTGAAAACCTGATTTTCCTTCCAAAACAGATTATACAGCAGCATTTCAGCCAGCTGTGCCTGGAATACTGCTCACACAGAGGTCCACAGAGATACGCACAGTGGCACCAAATGAGCAGATGGACTTAGAACTCACAGAATAATCTCATTGTATAATAGGATAATACCACCACTTTCATAAGGACAAAGAAAAAGGTGTGGTTCGTGGTACGGTAAATGAGTAAGAGATCACAGGATGTCCTAAGTATAGCTCAACCACTGAAAATCTCCCAGCTAGCGAAGCCTTTGATAAGAATAAGGTACGCCTGCTTGCGTGGACCTCCATGTTTCCATAGCTAGTCTGCTGGTGGCCAAGAAAACCCATTATGCAGGTCTCTCTATACAACACCACAGTCATTTCAGATACCTAAAGCTCTCAGTATCCTTCCATGGCTAATTATTTGGTATGTTGCAGAAACAGTTGCTCCTGTGAAGTTTCATCCACATCTTCACAGAAGCTACTGCTTTCCAGAATCAGGGGTGAGAGGGCTGTAAGGGTAGTAATCTCATCTATTCTACAGGGCCATTTGAAACAAATCTGGAGTTTTATTTTTATTCTTTTTTTCCTAATTGTTGAGTGAAGTAATGAAGCACAATGGGTCTGTGCTTTGCTTCACTTCTGGCCACACTGACATGGCCTAACCTTAAGAGCCTGCACTGAACCTCCTGAAATTGAAAAATATTGAAACTTTGGGTAAAATCCTAGCTCTGGTGAGTTAATGATAAAAATGTTAGCTGGCTTAATTAGAACCAGGAGTTCATTGTTTCGTTCCTTGTAGCTGTGCACAAGAGGTGCTTTACCTCTTAGGACACATTTCTGTATTAAGGCCTTGATCCAGAGCACTCTCGAGTGAGTCTGAATCTTTCCATTAACTCCAGAAGGCTTCAGGCCCCCAACGCCAACACAAATTTCCTGTAGGATTTTGGAACGACTCCCACCCGAATGCTTGCGGTTCCTTCCTTGTTTTCATCCTGCGTGCATCCACAACACAGCAATTAAACCAGCAGAGCTGTGGGGCATTTTTGTTGGTTTTTTTTTTCTACTTTCTCCTTCTCTAAATGAAAGACTCAAGAGAATTTTTGCACTGGTCTCCCTGGGGTTTGGTCTCTGCATGATGGGAATGCTTTATTTCCAGTAATGACATTTGTAGTCACATGTGCATCCAGGGAGGAGATGAGACCCCTATTGTGCCTAGCAGAAGAGATGAAAGAAGGCTCTTGCAAATATATCTTGCACCTCGTGCATGTCTAAGAAGATTCCGTATAAATAGCACCGTAACTTTTGCACTTGATGGCACTTGAGCACATTATAAGCAGCAACAGGTGGGAGGCATGTTTGAACAATTGAGTGGGCTGTAATAACCGTGGTTAGTAGGTCTATTATGTTTCTAATGCAAATTCCACATGCATATTTGGGTATTTCAAACAGGTTGGGCTTTCTGACTGGATTAGGGGGCTGTTAGACAGGCTAGACAATGAGAGTCTATGGTTTTAGAAAGAATGAGTAAGATGGATTTTGTTTAAGCAATTTCAGGGAGGAGAAGTAGGGTGGAAGAAGGGCCGGCCACAAAGCCATTTTGTTCAGCTGAGTGATGATGGGCAGCAAAAATGTTCACACTTTGTATTTCACACAGGGTTAATGCTACCCTGAATAGCTATTTCCCCCTAGGATTGCATAGTACTGAAGAACGTAAAAGGAAAACTAAGTTTAGAATTAGGATATACAAGGGAAAAAATGCAGATAGGTTTTTGGCACTGGACTGTGTATGAAATTCAAGCCAAGAGCGCTTTGCATTTTCTAAAGATATTTGGAAGTGAATCGAAATTACAGAAATGCCTACCTCTGGGAACTGGAGAACAGGGCATAAGAATCTGGAGAACTGGAAAAAAAATAAAAGAGCACAGCCAAAAACTTCATGTGGCTCGGCACTTGATGGTATAATGTTGCTCAGCAGGACAAGAATCACAGTCCCTTCACCACAGACCTCAGTCAGGGAGGAAGGTTATTGTCTGTAGTGCCTTTCCATGAAAATCAGGAAGACAATGAAGGGAAGTGTTATTGCTTTTTGAGATCAACAGTAATTCATTAATTGCAATGTTTGATTTCTGAATTAGAAATGTAGTTTAAAGAAAGACCGCATGAACTCAATCTCTGTCAACACCACATCCTGCGTAAAATGAAATTCTGTATTCTGGAAGATCTGCATGAAGGAAAGTAAATGATGTATTGTGAAAGTACCAATTCTAATTATCCCCAAAAGCTCAGCTCTGCTGAACTATACAGACCCAAATTTTAAACGGGCACAGAAACACGTTGCCTCTTATGCTCTTTGCCCTTGAACAAAACCGATGTTAGTATGTGCTTTATTTTTGCCCTGAACATCTCGATACGCTCCAACTGGAAATTGTGGTTAGTTTCCAAGCAGATAGAACAGGTCAAAAAAACAACACTGAAAACATAGGAAAATCTCAATGATGTTTTTATTTTTCAAGATTTAAAACAGACTTATCTGATTGATTAAGTGTAACTTCAGGTGATATTTTATGACCTTTCCCCTAAACCAGTGAGATTATTATGTTTATTCTTCACTTATCCAAAGCAAGGTTTTTGTAAATCAGCCTTTTTTTTATAAAATAAGATTTTATTTTACTCAGAAAATAAGATTGAATTTTCTAGTTTATTTAAAACTGAAAATAAAATAGGTTATTCCTATTTCAATAGCTACATTGATTTAGCAAAGATATTTAGAAAAAAAGAAAACTGTCCAAAATGATAGACAATCAATCACTTTTGTGATGGATTTCAAGAGAGGCAATCCTTTAAATGTAAATGTTTATACTTGAATACTTTCTGTCTGGCTTTTCTCCTGGGTAAGTAGTTGTTCATTTTGTAGGCATTGAATATGCAGGCTTCAAAGCTGCACAGTAGAAGCCAGTGGGAGTCTTGGTACTGACTTAGTGGGAGAAGGATTAAGCTCTCAGACATTATATTGATGACTGTCTTGGAAATAAACTGTCCGTATAAACTCACCAGATGCAAGGCAGTGGTTTGATCTCATATGCGTAAGTATGTGAACCACATCTCCTCTTCGGTCATTCTCAGCTGTGTTCCTGTAGAGTACCTTTCATCAAGACCCTATTCAAGCGACACTTTTCTTAAGAGGACTAAAAAAAATCCAGTGAGCTCTTTTCTGCTTTGCACTCTTGTTCAGGAAAGAGAATCTGTGGGTTGGGTTTTTTTGGTTTTTGATATTCATAAAAAATTTAGATGTAAATTGGCCTGTAGCCAATAGCATTTCCTTGTATTAATTTATTTTAAGAAACACAGCTATTAGATTTGAGTGACACAGTTTCTGGAAGTGAAGTTCTCTTAACATGCACAACACCTATAAAGTCAACATAAATTTCCACAGCTTGCCCTACTTACTTTCCTTCCTGCCTCCTTCTTGTGGAGAGACTACTTCTAAGGATGAGGGGTAAATTCCAGTTTCTTTTTCACTTAAATCTTGGCTTTCAAGGAGTCTTCAGTCAGGCAACTCTGTCTAAATCACTTAGGCCTTGCAAGACTGAGCAGAATAATGCCTAAGTATGTTTAAGAGTCTGGAACCTTGTCAAGAAATGTGTGAGCACCAACTGGGATGGTGGGCTTTCATGTGAAGACCAGTCCACTGAGAACTGGACTGAGAACACTAAGCAATGTCATAAACATATATGATAGAAAAGGGATTGGTCTCATACCACCAATTATTTTACTCAAACCGCTTACACGACAGTGTCATTTAATAAGTATCAGATCCAAAGTGGAAAGGTTTATATAGCATTATTGGTCATCTGTACCCTGCAGTTCTGTCTCCACTACAATTTACAGTAAAACTGCTTAGAACTGTTCAAATAAATTCAATGAGATTAGTGAAGCTATGGTCCAGCCTTGACTTCACTAAAGATGTGAGACAATGGATTCAAGTTGCCACACAAGAAATTCTGGCTCAATATAAGGAAAAACTTAAAGTCATAGTCAAGCACTGGAGCAGGTTGCCCAGAGGGGTGGTAGCATCTCCATCCTTGGAGATGCTAAAAACTGGTTGGGCAAGGCTCTGGGCAGCCTGCTCTCACTGCACCTGGTCCAAGCAGAAGGTTGGACTGGAAACCCTGAAGAACCCTGTCAAACCCAAGGATTCTGCAGCTGAAAGTCCTTCTCCCCAACAGTAGTATAAGGTAAGAAATGGGATGTGTATGTCTCGCACGTATAACACTTCAAAAAACCCAATGTTTCCGCATCACACAGCATTTTGTGCTCAAAAAGACGTGATTCATATTTTCACTAACAATAAACTGGTAATTCTCCTTCAGATTCTAGCTGGCTAAGGGTTAAGGCTGAGTGGTTCTCAGGAGTCCAGTGCTGGGATTGTAGGGGGTTCTGTCTGGTTTTCGTCTCTGAGAGCTGCCTTTTAGCCAGCCTGTGCTCCTCTTGTTTTCCCCTGGCATGACTGTTTCCCTCCTCTGCATCTGAGTACATTAGATACGGGGTGTGGGGGATTTACAGCGCTGCTGGCAGTACCAGGCAGAGAGCAGCTTTGTAACCATACCCCTGTCTTCCAGCAGAGAAAATCTTTGATGGAGATCTTTACACACTAATGTACATGTAAGAACATAACCCCTCAATGCACGCCTTTCATTAATGTTAGCGATAGTTACGCACGTGCTGTGAGGAGAATAGTGAAGCTTGTGTACGACGTGCGTGTGTCTCTGTATGCCGAGCCAGAGCCTTCCTTGCTATAAATCCATGTAGCTTAAATATTGCTTCATCATGCCGTGCTCATTTATGTCAGCCAAGGAGAATCTGACCGATGGCATTCTCAAAAGTATATACTTCTAAAGTAATAATATCCATAGGTCATCAAAAATCTATCTGTAGGTCAATAGCTCCTGCTATCTCAAAACTAAAGCCAGTGGTCAAAAGTCAACACTGAAGGGCATGCGTCCTTGGAGAATTATTTCTGAATGCCAAAACTGAGCTCTAAAGTCGTGATATTTATCTGCATTGCATCTCAGTAACTAGAAATACGCTGAGCTCTTTGGATATTTGGCTAAACACATCAACCAGATGGTTCCCTGTGGGCAGAGCGGTGAGAAAGATTTTGAAAGATTTGCACAACATCATGTTACATGACATCATGTTGCCTCGTTCAGGAGAGCCATAAAGAGGGTCTGAAGCTCTCAGAAGCTATCTGTTCCAAGCACTGGGAGATTGCCTAGGAAATGAGCGCAGACACAGGCTGGACTTGAGTGGTTGGCAAACAGAAGGAAACCCAAATATGCTTTTCTGATGGCAGGACTCTACAAATACTCTATATTATTTTTTGAATGACTTTCAAAAATCGTCCGCTAACAAAGGTGGGAAAACGTCAGTTCCCAGTGCACAACCCAGCAGTGAGAAGATAAAACATCAGGCTTTTCAGGGGAGATCTTTTTTATTTATTTATAACATATTAAAGAATAAACATAATGCTTTTATTTGAAACCTGTTCCTAAACATTCCTGCAGGATCCCAGCCTACAGTAGTTCTCTCTGAATTACATTCAGCAGTTGACTACTAAAGAAATGTTCTATTATTAACTAACATGTAATTAGTTCATTAAAAAATACCTCAGCTGAACACTGTGTAACATAATACAGCCTACTACTAGAGTGAGATTTCAGGCTCGGCACAAATGGAAGTGAAATTACAGTGCAAAGAAGTGGAAAGGAGACAGTGCCAGCTGGCAGGGTACTAAGTGTTTCAAATTACTGTATGTTTATGACCTCTGTGTTCTTAAACAAAATTAATTAGATTATGCTATTTGAGAATCTTGGAATGCAGTGGCCACATGCCAATCTTATCTGAACCACACATCTTAAGTTTAATTAAGATGTTTTAAATTTCTCCAGGTATTCCTTTTATACACACATATACACACATGTGTGTGTTTAAAGTGGTGCCTGTGGGAAGTGATAAACAACAGATTGCAATTCCTGAGTTGTGTTTAAGGTGGCTGCTTGCTTAATAGGACTTGGGGGCTAAATCCATGAAAGGGCTTGGATACGACTTCAATGCTCACCTGCTACTTTAAGCCCCCAGTCAAAAATTCTGGCCCTCAGGACCCTTGTTCAGCTGCCTCCTAAGTGTGGGGCATTTACACTTGTTGTAGGCAACTAAGCTTTCAATGTTAAAGTTTTCTTTGTGCTTGAAGTTCTGCTGCTTACTGTAGCAAGTCCCTTTGCCTTATTAGTACCTCTCCCATGCTGAGTTGGGTTAACCTTCACCAATCTTCCTGCAGGCTGGGAGGTACTGTGGGGGTACCCACCAACAGATTGAATGCCACTGAAAAAAGAAATTGAGAAAGTGGGTGATGGTGCTCCTCCCTGATGCTGAGCATCGTCCACCTGTGTTACGAAAGGGATGGCTCTGCTTCCTTCTCCGACGGGGGAGATTTGAATCCTCCCCTACCATGTCACAGAGAGCACCTTTGCCATTGGTGAGGGTGTAAGAGGGACTTTGGAGAGAGTAAGCCTGGTCAAGTGGGTCAGAGGTGTGAAAGAAAGGAGATGAGGGAATGCTTATTGCTCCACCAACGGTGACGTGTTAATTGGAGCAAGGAACAAAGGCTCTGTCTCTTAATCGCCCTAATGAATGTCATTCCCCCTGCTTTTCTCTGACACAGTGAACACTCCCCAGTTCCAAGGAAAGCAGGAAAAGCTTCAAAGAAAGGTGAGAAAGTCCTTTTCCTGAAGAACCCGGGAGACTGGGTGGTAATGCATATTCCAGCAGAAAGTGAAACGTGTGCTTCAATTTCATCAGGCTTACAACATCCTTGTTGCTTACGCTAAACACTGAGCGACGGCGGAGACAGACTATCACTGTATACTCCTCTGGGCATGCTTTGAAAGAAAGAACAATCTTTCTTTCTTCCATCAGCTTTGAAAGAATTCAGACGCATATCTTTTACAAGACATTTCAGGAGTTTGAATTCTCAGGAGAAACACTTGTGGGGGGGGAAACAAACAAACAAAAAAACCCTAGAACTGAAGTGAAATTTAAACTACTCTTCATTGTTAATGTTTACCGGTGGGCAGTACTGTGGTTTCCCACTAAACACGATGGTCTTTCTGGAGCCCACGCTCTTAGGCATGTAAAACTCACCACATGCTTAAGTCCCTATGTCAGGCCTGCTGATTCTCCTGCGGGGCTGAGTGCTGATGCCCATCTGTAAGCCTGGATAGATCTGCCGAGCTAGGGCCAAAGTAGAGCTACGGTGAGTGTCCATAGCTCAAAGGCTTTCTGCTCATAACAATACTACTCAGCAGTTGTATATCCTTTTACGCGCTTGGTGCACCAGTCATATATGTAAACTCAGACAGAGATCTATTTGTATGAATAGCCCCTTTAAGGGCTTGCTGGCTAGTCCTTGCTGGACAAGCACTTTAATTCAACTCTATTTCCTGCTACTCCTAATTAACAAATGGCAAAGCCAAAATATTAATCACTGTCATACAAGAAATCAGTGGCAAAGCCTGTGTTAGAAGTCAAGACTTCCCCTGGCCTCCAATTTTCTTATTCCTCTGTGTACCATTGAATTGGCAAAGAAAGTGTAAAAAGAAATCTTTGTGACCATTAAATAGCTGCCATTCTGGCTAAGAAAAATAGATCTGGTTGCTCAACATTACCTGTTCAGACTGAAGGGACCTCTGCTCAATAAACATGGACCAAAGCAGTCATCTGTAGCAAATATGCATTAGTTATCAAATGTGATGGGAAAGTTTTTAAGGGCCACCACTGTGAAAAATTGATCATCTTAAAACTTGATCGTATGTTCCCTGAAGCAGCTGGCTACTTCTCCCCAGGATTTGGTTTCGATAACCTTTTGCTGAAAATGACTCTTTAATACACCTTAGTGAATTAGATTAAAACAGTTTAATGCTCTGACCTCCAGAATGTCTTTCATTTTTTGTTGTGAAGAATGCAACACACGCAGCAGATTTAGTTGATTTTGTTGTTTCTCTTTAAATGTATTCTCAGATTCATTTATTTCCTCTCAATGTGCCTCTTCCTCTCAAAATGTTACCATCCTCTGTTTGTGGTCTGCTAGTATAAAAAAATGCTAAATCAGCATTAGACTTCACAAAAGGAACCTCCAAAGCAACCCCTGTTCATGTTGGAAATTATTTACTATACTTTTTAAAATCACAGGATGACTTCTTTGTGGAGCCCGCTTAAATGAAATTGGAAATAAGATAGATACTTTGGAGCAATCTAAAAACTATGAGAGAGAAAGGCATGGAGATCGTCACAGGGATTCCCAACTCTCAAATTTTATATTTTGTTGTAACATCAGCTGGGTGCCACTATCCCTTTTCATGTGAGAACCTATAGATACTGTCCTTATTTGTGAAGAAAAACTTTTCATCGGCTACTTTTGCTTGATTATTTTGGTTTGGATTTTGAGTTTGTTTGCTGTTTGGGGTTTTTTTTGCTTCTTACCCATAGCAGGGTAAAAAGCTAGCTAAAAAAGGTAAAGGCAGTCTTCTGCACATAAAGTTGAACATGCTTTTCTAACTCCCACGATCTTCCTAGACCTTCCCTGTATCTATTCCTAATTACTCCTGGACCAGAGTTGGCTGCTTCACAGTCTGCATGTCTGAGTCAGAATAACGGGAAGAATGCATTGTGTTGGACTGGTACAACTGTTTTCCCTCTGTACAAGTGTGTTGCTTCACTAAAACATTATCGTTATTTCCTCCTCTTTGACAGGGACTTTTCAACTGATAGATCAGCAAATAAAATGTCTCTGGAACAGAAAGGGAATAAAAATGACTCTGGCAGAATGCTGTGCTGTTGACAGGTGATTTTTCTAAGAAAAGTACTTGCCTAGGGGTAATGGGCATAATTGGATACTGTTTTACTCCAGCTTAATGCCAGGTTTTGCAGATTCAAACAAGGCCTTTTGAATTCAGCAAGCCATTATTTAAAATAGAAAACAATTATCTAGTGTTCTGGCTAATGTCTGGTAAAAAGTAATTTGATTAACCAAATATGAGAATGAGAGGAAGTGTTGGTGTTGGCTCGTCCCAGCATTTTCCAAACAGTTGAGCACAGTAGTTATGCAAAACGTTTCCATGCAATGAAAGACTTTTTTGCCCATGTTGTAAAATGGACAATACTTATATCATTGTGGTAAATGTATATAAGGGGGGTACCGGTTTCCATTGCTTTCATTTTTTATGCTGACATCTGGACAGTTTCAGTGTGGCCAGAATTAGTCCCACAAGCTTAACTTTTGTTCTTTCCCTAATGGCTCTCTTACTCCTGGAGAAGTCAGGTCCTTGTTGCCATGGCTAACAATAGTCTGATTTGGAAAATTTATGTGAAATATGTTCAAAGTCAATGCATTAACAAAAGCTGTGGGAAATGGAATGTGTTCAGGATCCAAAAGGCACGAAAGTGAAGGTGGGTCATGGGCCAATTATGCAGAAACAGAATCTCTGCCACAGACTTCAAGGCCATGCACCCTTCCACTCACACAGAAAAAGGAAAATAACATCAGAATGACCCCGACCCTTACTTAAAGTATAAAACCTCCAAGCCCAAAAGACTAAGGAGTGAAAACCTGCATACTAAGGGTAAGTGTTTCAAATTTCTCTTACATCTTCTTCTGTTTCAGATCCAAAGAAGAACTTGTATACTTACTTCTCTGGTCAAGTAAAAGATTTTTTTTCCCTGCTGCCCTTGCTTTTTTTTCCTTCTCCACCCTGAAACTCCCATTTGTTCATTTATTTACCCATGTTTATTCTTATAGAATCTTATGGGTTTTTTTTCTTCCTCAAGCTGCAGAAAATTGTTTCTGTATGCTATTAAAAAGAAAGAAAAAAATCTGTGATTCTCCCTAATTGCCTTCCAGAAAGAGGCAAGCAGTCCCAATGCACCCTTGAAGGCCTGAGTCAAAGACATGTACAACGTCTTTTACAAGACTGCCTCTTATATAAGGGTCTTTTGAAGAATCTGTTAACAAGGGAGCATGGCTCCTTGTCTCTCCCTCCTTGCAACTGCAATAGCAGGGCCTTTCTGTAAAGCCTGTCTTCAGAGCCAAAAGGTGAACTCAGATTCTCTCCAGAACTGGCATCCATTGATGTACACACATTTTTGGTCTGCTGTCAACTGTGCTTCTATGCAATATTATCCAGAAAAACCCATTTGCACACATAAACAAGATGCACTTTAGGTCTCTTCATTTTTATAAGCTCTGGGATTTATGTATAATACAGGTAGGTTGTGAAAATTAGGTCTGGGACTGACTTGCAAAAGAAAACTTTTATGATTTAGAGTATAATCGCTGAGTATCTTTTGACTGTTCGGCAAGTGACTTTATCATAATACAATCTGTTTTGATCCATTTATACCTGGGACCATGTAGAAGCAATGAGTCTGAGGTATGCCTGCTGACCAACAAAGACCAACTTCAGAAAAGTAGTGCTGGACACTGTCAAAACTTTCTGTATATTTCTCACCTCCTTCTTTTACTGAACGAACTGTAAGAAGACGAAGAGCTGAAAAATAAAACCCAACAGTTATTCCTGACCTCACAGCTGCTGGCATCGCTTGTTTGAGTTGTTTTCCAGCCAAAATAATTCCCTACTCTGAGTACAACTGTGAAAATTACATGAATTCAGTATGTGCAGCCATTGTTATCTAATGAAGCCCTATCAAAGTCTAATGCAGTCTTTACTTCTAATTAATACTATTTTTATTAATGCCTGCATATTGGCCACTGTTGAGATCAAAGCCCCACGTATTTTCTGCAGTATAAACATATGGTCCATTTACATTTTAGTTCTAAAGAGCTTGCAACTTAAATAGACAAAAACATCATTCTTTAGCAGACAGGGAAAAGAAGCTCAGAGAGATTAAGTGACTCTCTTGAAACCATGCAGAAAGACTAAGGAGGAACCATGAACCGAATCCAGTTTACTTGAGACCCTTAAGACAAATCTGCTTCCATCACTGATTCTTCAGTTACCACTCATTACAACAGCAAGTAGGCTATGAAAAATAATGTTGCAAATTAGATAAATTTTCGAAGTGGTTGTAGTCTGCAGTTACAATTACGATTGTAGTCAGTGTGTAATTCTCTGCTGTCATGTTTACCCTTATAAACTCTTTGTCAGTAGCACTTTAGGGCTTTTGGATTATTTTTTACAAATAAAAGTCAGCAGTGTTTGACCCTGACTATGCTGCAGTGCTAGGCTCACTGGTTTCAGTGAGGCTGCTATCTCTCCCCATCTATTCCCAGCAGGACAGTTCTTCTTCTGATCGTACAGCCAGCAGTTCCGAATACACTCAGAGTGAACCAGCGAACAGCAGTGGCAGTTCAGACCACCATTATGGGTTCTCCTCTCCTGTCAGGAATAAATTATCACTGTGCTCCCTTGAAGAGCAAACTGATTGCCTTGGGATGCACAAGATGCACTTCTGTAGCAGTTGCATCTCATAAAAATACTCACAAGAGAGCCTACCCCTGAGTTCTGTCATAAGGACTTCATTCTCTACTTTGAGTCCCAACCCCATTCAGACACTGAGCACAGAGGCATTTATTAATACCAGACACTGTAGGTTTCCTATCGTTTTATAAAGATGACATTCATGCTGACTGTTAGTTTAAGCTTTAAAAGAGGAGAACAATAGGATTAATTTTCCAAAGCAAATATAACTACTCAATATTGTGATTATAGTTTCCATGCCTGAATCAATGAAAGGTCACAGTTTCCTCAATGCTTGAAGAGCATACTAAGCCATGGAAAAAAATCTGGACTGATATATATTTGCTGAGAACAATATAGGATTGTTGGTAGACACCCCCTGAGCACAGCTAAGCAGACACTGTGCAGATGTTCTGTGGGCTTGTTCGGAATGGGCATGAACAGTGTTCAAAAGCCACTAAATAATCTTAAACAGTTGTAGCTAAAAGATCTGCACAAAGCTTGCCAGAGTTCCCAACTGCAAAGAAGACCCTTCCAAAAGCACTCCGTCCTGGACTTACTGCCTTTGCCATGATGGGCAGACAGCTGGTAGGGACTGCTGCTGATGCAGAGAGGGATTCGTGCCTGAGGATCAGTCAGCCGTGACGGTAAGGCACACACAAGTACCGATATTTGCATCTGACTCATTCATAAGGGCCCGTGCTGAGACTGGTGACAGTGCACATGGAAAGAGATACCTTCTACTTCAAAGTTAATAAATATAAACTGAGTAATAGCTTTTACACAACCCCAGGATAAGTAGCCACTCTTTGCTGTGTTGTCCAAGCCAACAGCCTTGGAGGAAGACCTTTAAATCAGTCACCTTCTTCTGATATTTGGCTAATCCCAGGTGAGGAAGAAGCCAAGGCCTTACACAGAATAATTATGCTTGCAGAGCTGGCAGACACAAATGATCAAAACCTTGAACACAAAATATGAGAAGATTGGCTTAAAAAAAGGGGGGGGGGGATTTTCATTTAAAAAACTGCATGTGTGAATGTTTGTTTCCCTTCTGACTTCTGAGTCTTCTGGGTTGTTTTTGCAATCTTCTGCCTGCAACCAGATATGTAAAGCAAAAATGTTTCTAAATCCCTGCATCTAACTGCACTAGAGCTTTTTATTGTCTTAAACTCACAAACTAACCAGCTGGACTATGCAGAGAGATTATATATCAGACGTAGTCCATGTTTTGGATACAAATATTAATGAATTTAAAGAAATTCTCATTTCTAAAACCTTTCTGCTCCCACCAAATAATGTTTCTGCTTGTGAAAAATAGATGTGACTAATACACCCACTCTAAGCAACAGACTACATATGTATAGAAATAGCCAGTTTACAACAACTTCTACCTTCAGTTTGGTGCTAGATAGTCTTGGTTTCCAGTTCATTGCTTATGCTGTGCCCTCTGTCTCTTCCTTTTGATACTGGGATCTCTCTCTCAAGGGGATGTCAGCAAGAGATTTAATCATCATATCACTAATGTTAGGCAGCTGAAAATGACAAAACCAGTGCATTACCAGTTTTTCAAGAAAAGAAAAAATAGGAGACAGCAGCTACCAAGGACAGGGAAAGTAATGGGCAGAAAAAGAAGTCCAGACACCTTTCCATCTACACAAACTAATAAACACCACCACAAAGGAGGCTGGTGCAGTGACAAGAATCCCCACTAGAGCTGCTAGGGGAAAAAGAGGTGCATGACCAGAGACTGGCACATCGTACATTCTGGTTTTGGGTAAGGAAGAAGGAGACAGCAGGTGCCATGAAGAAACATCATCAAGATCAATGCTGATATATATCATCACCAAAGTAAGTTCACATGCCCCATCAATACAAAGCTGAAAAAGAGTTTTTTTCTGGAGGATTACTGACCTGTTCCTTGCTGATTCAAATTCCTGCTCTTTGTCTGCCAAATTAGGATGAAGTTATGATCAGTCCTGAGTGTGGACAGGCTTGTGGCCACATCACCAGATTAGCAGTACTAGGAATGACCTGTACCCCATACAAAGAAGATATAGCTTGGCTACTTCTTGCTCTCTGAGCTAATTCATCCTTCTGCTTGATCTGTACCCCAGATCAACACACAAGGTCAGGAAGAGAGTCCTGTTGTGACATGGCCATACCCTTTTCCTATACCTCTCAGCAGAACCCACACGTGTTGTTTGTGGCTGGGGAACACCACACATCTTCTTTCAGTGCCTCAGCCCAAGGTCCCCAGAGCCCTGCTCAGTTATACATGGCCAAGGGGCTGAATGGGGACCCCATTCCCTTGTGAACCAGTGCAGAATGGGAAGCAGCCTTGCTGCAGCTGTGTTCTCATATAAGATTTCCTGGCATGTGAACAACACAGGCATTTCTCGTGGTTTCATTTTAGACCTTCTGCAGAGGAGTCAAAGTCACCGACTGCTTGAAAGGAGAAGGAAGAACACAGAGCCAAGCTTTTAGTGCGAATTAACAGTGCTGTATAAAGTCACTATATGTTATTCTGTATCCATGAATCTGGCAAGAGCTGCCAAAATGTGGAGTGTGAAATAGGATTTTGCTTCTATTTCATATGAGACATGGCTAAATAAGCAGAAAAAAGGGCTGAGCACATATGGATGTGACATCTGGGTGGTCATAGAGAAGCTGTCTGTAAACCGGACCTCCTTCAGGAGCAGCTGCTTGAGGACAAAGCTAAGCCTTAGCACCCTTCGGTTGTTTCAAATAGTAAGGCACAACATAATAGGATTTTGGACTTGCCTACCCCATGAGGAGTATTGACAAATTCATGTGGTCACTATCACACCCAAAGTACATTTTATTATGTTTAAGCACAAGGCCAATGAACCCCTTAATTATTATTACATCCGTTTATACAGAAATCGTGTCAGTCCAGCTAAATGTGTGGATACTTGGCCACTGTCTCTGCTTCCTTTTTGATGCAGAAATTTCTGGCATTGTTCCCAAAACTTTGACAGAGCCATCAGAACAGCAGTAGGGGACAATTTGGCAGAGCGAGACCATGTGGCCGGGAGTCTGGAGACCTGGATTCTGGTCTGGGCTTTATCACGGATTTCCTGTGGACATAGGATAAATCACTTAATCTCTCACTCCCTTACTTTCCTCTTTTGTAGAAGAAGGATGATAATAATCACCCACTTAGCAGGGGAATTGTGAGACTAAGGTAATTAACATTTCTAAAGCCTGTCCATGTCCATAAGCGTAACCGCTAAATAAGCAAAATGTATTACAAGTATTTATTTTACTATGTGAATGTTGCCAAAGCCTGTAAATTTCCCTCAGAGTTTGTAGATGAATTAGCTGTTCTCCTAAATACTCA
The DNA here is from genome assembly GCF_000737465.1 of Haliaeetus leucocephalus. Taxonomy (NCBI): domain Eukaryota; kingdom Metazoa; phylum Chordata; class Aves; order Accipitriformes; family Accipitridae; genus Haliaeetus; species Haliaeetus leucocephalus. Next base: position 1,257,630 of record NW_010972592.1, read on the forward strand.
AGTGAGAAAGAAACTATCGCCAAAGGAACTATCACATCATGCTTGAAGGAACTAACTAATGAATGAACAGTTCACATTGGAAAGGTAGAATTGGGACTTGAAATCCAGCTATCTAATGTTCACAGGGCACTGACCATCGACAAGCTGGTGGTGTAGGAACCAACAATTATTTTGGAAGAATCCATAACTATCAATATACGGTTTACTAACTGGAAAAATAGATATTAGAGTTTACTAACTAATCATAGGTGTTGATGGATTTCCCAAGTTCTGACAGCAACTTACGGCTGAAGTACTTAACTCAAAATCTAAATATTTATCCGCTATGTTATTATTGTCTTCATGAAGCCATCCTTTTAAAATCAAGTACAAGCATGGTCTGGCACATATTAAAAAACCCAGTGTATTTTTTGTCTTCATCAAAATTAACAATTTTCATTTCTCATTGCTTCATTGTCATGACTTTTTTTCAGGATTTTGTGGATAAACTCTGTTGATAACATTTTTAATTTAATATATTTCCAAAGGTTTTTTGGTAGAACCATTCAACAGAATGGAAATTTAAATACCTGCTGCCACAAATATTTTGTGAGATGTTAATTTCTGATGGGAATAGTGGCATGAACCAGTGTATTTATATTCCTCACATGTGCAGAACACTCAGAACTTCATAGATCAGCTAATGTACCTGGACATCATAAACCAGAAAGCATTAACATCTGCTAAACACGCATATGAATATTAGAAGATCCCAGTATTTCACAGACATTAAAGTTTCCTGCTTTACAATATCCAGGTACATCAATCTACTTATTATATGACCATAAAGCAAGGGATTTGGAATGTAAACAATCAAAAATATATAGAGAGAACCTGTTCCAAATTCAAGAGGATGCTGGAGACCCCCCTCCCAGGGAGATGATACAGAAGAGCAATTGCACAGCCTATCTCACAAGTTTCTCACACTGTTTCAAGCCTGGGTTTAATTTGTTACAACCCCTATTTAATATTTTCAGAGCTTTGTCTATTCTGATTTTCCATTTAAAAATTTCTCTGAAACATATTTGTCTGTGTGATTGCCCTTAAAAAGCATAAGAACCACAAAGCAAAACTGACCTTTTACCCTGTGCACCCCCTCATCTCACCCTGGATCAAAACTGTGCTCCAACATTTTTTTTTAAAATATAAAATCAGAGAGTTGTTCATCATAGTATAAGCAATAGTAGACCAGATTTGAACATGATTACCAAACAGGCTCAGCCACATTGATATTACTACGATGTACGCAAATATAGAGGATTTATAATCAAGAAGGAATTCTGCAAAAAAGAAATACAAAGGTTTTAAAACAGCACAGAAAGTGAGCCAATAAGTGAACGGGTCATGAATATGGAAGTCCATATTTCATTTAATTTATGTTAGATTTTAATAACCTTGCAGAGACAATACTCCGAAGTACATGATTCATATGCTCATACATTCTTTACAGTATTGACTATCATGGGTCCAACTTAATGTCTGACTGGAACTGCAAAATACATTCTGACAGTCCTTACTTCCATGCAATGAAATAAATGAGTTCTTTCCCTTGCCCTCTTCCCCATCCAATTCCCACTACCTAAACATAGTGTGGAATTCTGCGCTTGAACTGAGAGAAAAGTGGAAAATGCCTCTTTGTCTTCCAAGGTACCAATCCAGCAAGGAGCAAACTTCCTGTATATGACATTTAGTATCCCTTACCCTAAACGAATGGAAGAATAAATGCAATGCTATCAGTACAAAGTCAAGCAGAAGGTCAAAAGGGATGTCCCTTACATCCCGAAAACGAAGTACAGATGGGACACAAGTGACAGATAGTGTTATATGTACAGTCAGGGAAACAAATCGTATTCTATAAGAAACTTGTTTTCAGTTAGCACCACATCAAGAAATAATCATGAGGAATTACATTGTAAATTACCTCGAGCTAATTTAAAGTAAGACTTTTCACTTCATCCAAATTTCTGTACATTGCATTGCATGTATTGCCATTACTATCTCGGCAGGACTCCAGAGAGCTACATGGCTTCTGCAGCATGGAGAAATTAATCGCAATCCCTAGTCTGATAGTTTATCATCCAGATTTACATATGCTTCAATCAATAAATCAGGCAGGCAAAACCAATTAACCTGATGTGATCAGATTCTGATCTAACAGGTGTTAAATATGATGGAAAGTCTGTACTTGCTAGTTTGATCGCCTTTTTGTTGGCCATGTTATAACAAATTTAATGTATGGATACTGCCGTATTCCTTCTGCAAACATTTTCCCACCTGCCACTGATCACGTAGGTGTGATTTCACCATCACTTGGTGGCAACAGAAAAAATAAATTCTTCCTCGAGGACCCAGAACCAAAGAGATTTTTCAGTGGAAACTTCTCTTGAATTCTTTTTACAGAGCCTCTGCATTAAATGAGAGAGCAATGAAAGATCTGCACTCGCTTCTCTCCGAGTATTTGGGAGTGGAATTATCCTGTACAAAGAGAGAGTGCCTGCAGCTGTCGGAGCAGACCTCAGACAAATATGCCAACGTTTTCACAGTGCAAGAGCAGATGTGGTTGAAATTGTTGACATGAAGCAAGGGCACAAGGTCAAATGCAGATTTTCCATATCAGTTTTTCTAAATGTCTTTTCCGATTAAGGCAAGGATGGTACTTGGCCAGGGAATACAACACAAATCTTATGAAAGGCATAATTGGTCGGGGAACAGAAGCTAGTGTAACGTATTACAGCTCATAACAATGCCGCCTCGTGTATAATGCTTTGTTTTATTTTTATTTCGCTTTTTAAACTTTATGAATATGTAGTACAAGGCCTACTCTCAGTCTTATGAATGCATGTAAACACCCATTAATGTTAATGGGAAACATGTATGATTTTCAAGGAAAATGTAGACCTTTCCTCCTCCCTCTGCACCCTATTTTGCTAGGCAGAGCTGGAGGGGAAAACCCTGTAGGCATCCTGCTTGAACCGGTGGTTTTGGTCGGCACCATTTTTTTTGCAGAAGAAATTTCATACACTTTTTTACAGATGAAATTTCATCTCGTGTTTCATACTGAAGGATGAGATGTGGCTGTTGGTCAACTGAGATACGTACCGGGCTGATCAAGGCGGCAGCATATTAGCAGTCTTGAACACTGCCAACCATAAATAGAAGGGGGCACACCCCTAAAGAGGAGAAGATTAGGTTAAAAAGTCATGTTTAAAAAAAAGCAGCAGTACCCATTAGGAGGTTTTATTCCTCCCCCTTCTCCTTTTTTTCAGTCTCAAAGGTATACACAAGTCACAATTTGTTCAGTACAATGTGAGGGTTTTTAGAAACCTGACTTCTTAAATGAAAACTGAGATTCTCTTTTAATCCTAAAGTTGGGAGAGATGGAACTATAAGGAAAGCATCAAATGTTGTGAGATTCATGGTAAAAATCTCAGGATTTGGCAAGGCTGCACCCCAGTTCATAGTTAAGAGAACTCATATTCCAAGCAAGTGTTATTTGCTGCCGAGTACTACACTCCTGGGTCCTGGTGCTCCAGTACGTTGCTTGAAGTCAACAGAGCTACACTAGCGTGATACTGGATCAATGCAGTGGTGAACCAGACCCCAACTTTTATTGACTTTTCAGGCAATCTGCCACTTGGCACGAGAACTTAGATTTAAAACATAAAAGCCAGTTTTAAAGCATAAGGGATTCACTAGTAACAGCAACTGAAAAGCTGAAATTGAAACCAAAAAGGCACAGTACCATATTACCAATTCCCTGAGCCATCTTGTCCCATTTACTGCTTTCTTAATCTCCATGCACTGATCATTAATCATTTTTACTTGAACATACAAATGAAATTAAATATTCCATAATTTATTTTTTTAAATCCTTATTTTGTAAAAGTCATATTTTAGTTCGTGCAACCTTATTTTCTCACAGAACAGATTGTAGTTGCTTTTTACTTTTTCAGGACTCTAACTTATTTTGAATATTTTCAATATTTTTAACTTCTGGACAAGTGACAAATATTAGAAATATGAACTGAATTGGATAGCATTTGCTAGACAGATTAAATCTCCTGAGAATTTTTTTGCTCCCTGCATGGACAAGCAACCAACCATTATTTGCTTGAGTCTGTATGTGTACGGTTAAGCTTTGTTTTTGATAAATATTCATGTTTGTGACTTGGACATTTTCCTTCTACAGTAAAATTCTGTTGCTCCAGAAAGCAAAATGGAAAGTGCAAAAACACTGTGGAAGCAAACAAAATTAGCATTTTGTATTGCAAATTATGTCTACTGTATTAGAAAAATAATACCTTTCCCAAAAATAAGTGTTTCTTTATTCTTCGTTTTTTAATAGTCTTTAAGTCTCTCATTCCAATCCTATGTTTTGACCATCTTCAGAAGCAGGTATATTACACACCCAAGCAGATACCATAGTCTACAGTAGATTTTTAGATATTTTTTGAAAAAGTTTCACTTCAAATGCTTCATTTTAAAAGTGGGTTTTCCTTTGTGTTTAGCCAGTTTCAATGAATCCCAGGTTTTCAGCAACCGATATTTTTTTAGATGTGGTGGCTCACTGTTCAGTAGCCCTGTGAGATGAGTTTGGTGCTCTCACCGAATTTTCCAGAGGATAAGCAGAATAAAACCACATGTTGCATTAGTGAGCACAGTAATTTGCTACTATAATAAAGAGACCAGGTTTTAAATAATGATGAAGATTTAGTCAACAGTGGTTAAGAAAGACCAGCAAAATAACATGGGGATTCTGAGCTGCTTGTGTTTTACCTTTTCAGAAATAAAAAGAGAAGTCATAATAATACTGTCACTAATACTGTCAAATGGATACATTGTGGTGTTTTACTCTTTTTGCCAACCATCTGTGATAAGAAGCCAAGTGATAAGAAGCCAAGTGAGTGGTTTTCTCTTGGCCCTGTAGTCTCTTATTTTTCATGTAAAAAGTGACCTAGTAGTTTAAGAAATAACAACCAGGCAGGATGTGCATTCCAGAACATTGCTCTGTGTTGAAAAAAACTGTGGCTGGAGGATGGGTTCCTCATGGTGAGAGCAATTAGAGAGACAAATGTGGTAATCTAACTTAAGACTTGCAATACATTGAATGCCTTTAAGGAGAACAAGGTGGGGGATCAGTATCTGAACATCCCATCCTAAATTCCCACTGTGACAGTACCCTGAAATGAAACATGGAGACAAAAGTATATGTTTCAGATGGGGAGACAACCGATTCAGAGACAATAAGTCTCTAAGACTTTATAAAAGCAGAAAATATCAGAAGTTACTTGTTTATTAGGAGCTGATTCCTCTCAGCCAAGCATAATGTCTGAATCTGTATTTGTGTATCTGCAGATGGACAGGGCCACAACTTGCTGAAGGCTCAGGCAAAAAAACTGCATTAATAGTTCTGAGTAGAAAAAGCAAGAGGTGCCCAAGCTTGAAAATCAGTAAGTGAAAATAACTTAAGAAAATAAATTTTAATTTCAAGGAGCTCCAGTCTGGGCTATGGCAAAGAGCCTGAGATCTGTTTGCTGGTCTGATTGTAGCTTTTTGTGGGGGCTGGGGGAAGAAAGCAGATAATGTCTACATAGCCTGCCTCACTCTATACATGCCAGTTTCATTTTATTCAGTGGGACATTCCTTTCTTCTAGTATTTGTCTTATCTATTTAGATAGCAAACTCTTCAAAGTCATGACCATTTCTTGTGAAGTCTGCATTTCTGCATTTGCAAGCATGCTGAGGGCCATAAGAGCTAATACGTAATACACCATAGCAAAAAGAATAGAAGGTCTCATGAAGTACAAAGGCCTTGAAAAGTGTGAAGATATTTTTGATGTCTTTTTTGGCTTTTAGTCCATAACCTTCCATATTTCACTGGCTGTATAATAGACCAGAAGCCAGTCATGGTGGAAAACAGCAGAAATAGCAGAAATTAATCAAAGTGACATTTTCAGGCAACTCAGGAAAAGTATCCTTTTCACCCTCTACTCTGGGCACACTCTACTAATTATTCATATAGTCATTTCATTATTTGCATCATACCCTGCAAAATAATATGGAAAAGGAAGGACTGTTTATGAGGGAGTAGTCTCCAAAATTAAGGAAGGAACGTATTTGTTTTCAGATGGGCATACCAATTTGGCTGAGAATTTCAGAGACATGCTAGGTGCCAGTTTTGTAACAGCTCATTGACTTTCCTAGATGTTCTATCTCATTAAGAGATCAAGACAATAGTTCTAAATTTAACTGATTGGGAAACAGGAAGAAAGTTGCCTGAATACATTGTATGGAAGGGATATAATCTGCAAAGGCTACAAAAGGCATTTTCTAGCTGAACATTTACAGTGCTGTTTTTAAGAACTCTGGCTCTTTAGAATACACAAAGAAGTAGATAAAAAAGCCTCGAGGCTAAAAAATTCCCTGTTCCATTACTATACCACTGGCCAACACATGATGAAATTAAATTTGTACCCTAGACAGAGGAAAACAAATCCATCAAGATGGTGATAAAACAACTGCCAAGATACAACAGTTCATGATATCGATGCTTGTTGTTACACCAAATCCAGAACATCACAGCCTTTCAGTTCCTATTTCTGCCTATTAATCTAAATGATAAAGCCATTGGTAATTGAATGCAGTATTTGTAAGTGGAACGATTACCAAGGAAAGTCCAAGAAACAACTTATTTTTTTATGGGATTAAACTGTTGACTGAAACATAAAAAGGAAAAAGGAAAAGTAATGGTAAACCTGGCTGAAAGACTTGTTTACATCTCTGTAATTTCCTGTGTTTCATCTGGTTGTGAACTCCAGAGACTGAACTATTCCTTTGGGCTTCAATGTGTTTCTAAGTTTTCTCTCTGTCCCCAAATATCCACATTTAATGGCTAGTGTAAGATTTCTAAAATGCTCTTAGATTTAAAAGCACAAGTTTTACCATTTTTTTGTTAAATTTAGCATCTTAATGAAGAAATTAAGACACCAAAGATTCCTGATTCCTTCCTGAGTGCCTGTATCCCACTCATGGGTATCTGACATTCAGTGCTGCTGCAAATTTAATCCACAGCCAAGCAATAGATTGTTTCTTCATGTATAATTTATATTATATATATTTTTATGTTGCCCAACTTTTTCAGAGATATAAGTCTTCATCTCCGGTATGTTGGAAGGTGTGTCTTTCATAGAATTCTTCCTTTAGAGTTGGTAAACTATTCCTGTACTTTTTCACAAACTATGAGGAAAAGCGGGTGGTATCCTATAGCGAAGGGGACGCTGACTCAGTCCTGAGAGCATTTAGATATAAACTAGACATCTCAGCACCCAGTCAGTGGTGAGTTTTCACAAAATAAAGGATTAAATAAAGGATTAAATTATATACTCCTTGTCACAAAAAGAATAAGCGATAGTGCCTGTGTGCTCAGTCTGCTAGTCTTTCCTTCCTGCCTTCCTTCCTCACCTTCCTTGCCTTCCTGCCCTCCTTCCTCCTTTCTTTCTCTATTTCTCAATCTCTCTTTCTTTCTGAATCATGAATTCAAACATTATTTTTATCTAATATTTGCTTGGCAACTTATTCAATACATTGGACTGCTTTGGGAACCGGTTATTGATTAATGAAGGTTTTATGGCTCCATAGTGAAGATACATATAATCTGACATTAATGAAAAACATTCGGCATACAGGAAACCTGGCAAGGGGCACTTTTACTTTTCTGTGTGCTCTACTAGTTTTGCACTCATTGAATGCTGCTAACTATATTTGCCTACTTCTAACCTGCTACAAAGCAGTCTACAAAAGTAGAATGTTCTTCGTAGAAAGAGCTGACAACACTCTCCCTTGATTTTGAGTATCTTTAAGCAGTCTGTTTTGGTACACCTAATTTTGGGGATTGTTGCTCTTAAACATCCCTTTTAGTACACGAGGTGTGAGAGCACATATTGTAACCAGGTTCCTGAGGAGGAGCATATGGGGGAACGTGTCTTAGTTGACCAAAGATTACTGCCAAATATTTCTCCCAACTGAGTTCTCCCTGAGGCCCTTCTACCCAAATTTAACAATTAATTTTTTTTTTTACTTTCACAGCTGTTGAACACTGGGAGATTCTACTGACTCTGTGGGTGCTGAGCAGTTCAGGCCACTTAGTTTTAAAAATGTAAAATCAATTTGTGAACCTAAATATTAAGTATCAGGCTTCAAAACTTTTGTCTTTATATGGGGGAAATCGCAGGCTACTTGTTGTTGTTAATAAAATGTGGGGCAAATTCTGCATAAGGCCAAGCACTTAGTTAAGCCCTGGGCAGGCAGTATGAAGTATAGTGAGTGCTTACAACATTGCCTGGAAAGCCATCCCATTACCAAGCTCAACCTGGAATTAAGGTCAGCTTGTGAACTAGGTATTAAACAGAGAATGCAGATGCTCTAAATGGAAAGTTTACAGTTCTAGCAGACTGCACTCAAGATCCTGGTGATTTTTACTTCACCTGTTGACTTGAACATTATAAATCTCCACAGTCCCCACATCCCTTTTCAAAGAAGCATCTGTTTCTCATGGTTTACTGAGGTATTAACCATTTCAGGCACCAGGTGGTTTTTATGATTAGATTTAAGGCCTGACCCTGCAGCCCTTACTTGAAGACTGTTATGCTGTGCAAAGTATCTTTAATAACAATGGGAGGGAGGGGAGGGAAATGGCTTGCTTATTGTCCATCCATGACTTTCATATCATATGTAGTAGATTAGACATAGCCTGTAGCTTGTTTGCTTCCCCTGCAATCAGCTCCGTACATTAAGCTTGAGATGTGAAAGTCTAGCTGAGTTTTTCCCTGCCAGGAAAACCTGTAGCAGCCAAAAGACTGAGGTACACCTGCAGAGCCCAGCAGACAACGCTGGGTTGCCCAGATGTCACCGACTGGCAGCGAAGACACCAGTCCTGCCTGTGACATTCAGAGTGGCTGCAGTGAGTTATGGTACCCACCGTACAAACTGCTGCTGCACAGAAGGTAAACAGGGGTCTGAGGTGCAGTGTGCCATCTACTCCCCTGCCCTCTAGCAACTGGCTTTAGGCATGCTCTTAACTTACGGTTCCTATGCCCTACCTTAAAACTCGTCCACTCTTTGCTGTGGGTGGGAGCTTGCCCAGCTGGTGCAGCTTGCTGCTAGCCTGCCCCACACCACTCCGTGTTTCAACCTTCCCAAGGGCGTATGGCTTTGCAAAGCACTCAAAACGCGCTCGCCCTTTCTCTGTAGGTGAGGAGCAGAGAATGGATCTTGCATACTAGATCGTGGCCATAATACTTGATGCACCACCATAAGACGTTCAGATCTACAGTGTCAAGGTAACATATAATGCCCTTAGGGGTTCGAGGAGTATGAAGTTTGGCTTATGCATTTTAAGTCATTCTCTTTGTCTTCTAAAGGGTCGTTAGATTTGAACGGAAATGGTGGAGTCATATTTTCCATGGGTATCCTTTGAGATTTGTGGGTTTTTTTTCCTTTAAGACTCAGATATCCACTTCTAATTCATTTCTGTAGGCTCAGCAGCAACTGTAGTTTTTTATCACCATAGATTATCTTCCTAAAAAGAGGCAGGGCCTTGGTGAGACAAGCAGGGGAAGCCTGTCTCTGTAATGATTGTGCTCTGGATAATAAAGAGGAATTATATCCCAGATGATAGCTATCAGCCTGACAATATTCAAGCCCACTGGAAATGAATGGACAAATTAGAACAAAACTGTTATTTTCCTTTTCAGTTTCTTAGTAACTTAAAAAATATTTTTTCAGTTATTTATCTAAAGGCTTTTCATGGCACATGATACAACAGTTCACTGAAAGTCCAATTTTCCACCCACAGCATTTTCTGTATCTCTGTAAAACTAAAGAGCTGAATAATATTTTTCTCCTGACAATATGCGGGGCCCAAGCATTGGCAGTCAAGAGGTTAATCCTTAATTTAGCTGTGCTGGGTGCTCAAAGCAGGTGAAACACACTGCGATAATGAGGCAAGAAATTTGTGGAAGCCAAGAGTTTAAATCAAGGAGATGTGAGAAGGCAACACAGGATAGCTGGAAAGAGGCCTGGGCCTGGGCAAGAAGGGGAAGGCTGCTCTTCAATCTACATCTTAGGACTTACTCGACTTATCTTTATGTTCCTTACCTTATTTTCTTTTTTAATTTGCAGTGTCTCTTTAATTTGGAAAACAAAAAATGGAAGGTGATTTACAAAAGTTATTGTTGTTGCTTAGAAAGAATGTCAAGAGCTCTGTTGCTCTTATTACAAGAAAACTACTTGAAGTGGCCAGCTGCTTTGTCGTGTGAAAGTTTGTTCCACTCAGAAGGGAAAAAGTTGTATTTTCTAGGAAAGAGATTGTATCCTAATAATGTTTAGAGAAAGAAAGGAAACTGGCAAAAAGTAAAATATAGCCTAAGAGTAAATGGCAGGCCTTGTGGTTTTGTTACAGTAGTTCCTTGTTAAACTAAGTTCTTCCAGAAGATTGTTTTGTTGGGGATTGTGAAATGTCTAACTTAATGAGAAACAAGCATGCTGCCAGGGGCCCTACATAGACACTAACAAATGAACAATGTCTTCTACCAACACCATCAAGAGGAACTCAAATGCAGGCAGTTTTAGGAGGGCAAGGGAGAGCCTATTGAAACCAAAAAGTACAATGGAGCAGTGGGGGAAAACTACAGGTAATATAATTTTGTGGGTTTCATTTGCTTTGTTGGGGTTTTTTAGTTCTGCATTCTCAAACCTGGTTCAGTGGTTTCAAGCATCTATGAGTTTGGAGAAAAACAATAAGAATTGTTAAATAGGTATGGCATATTCAGAAATTCTGGAGGCAATGTCTGACAAAGAAGCTAGCCCATATCAGAGTATATAATTAGTTGCTTCTGTGAAGTAACCTAGGCTTCCTACTCAGTTTAGTGAGGACAACAGTTCTGGCCAATGCTGTGGCCTAACAGCTTGTAGCAGATGGAGGTTTTGCAGATATGCAGATCATGTGCATTCCAAAGCACATAATAACTACACAGGAAGGAAAACAGCAAATAGGAAGGATTGCTCTTATTTTACATATCAAACACAGAAGTCCAAGTCACTTGGAAGTCTAGAGCAGAATAAACAATTAATAACCATCACCAGGGTTGTTCTCTGCTATCTTCACTGCAGGACTCTCTGTTTTTCATCTTTAATAGAAATGATACATGTTGCAACTTAAAGGAGAATGGGAAAGTATATAATCTGAAATTGCAGTTAGAAACTATGGTTAAATATTCAGTAGTACCCAAGTTTTATAGAAACTGTGGCAAGACATTTCCACCAACCCTGTATCCTTTGTGCACAAGAAGTATGCATAGTAAAGAATCTTGTAAGTTAAATAGGTCATACTAAGGCTTACTAAGGCATACTAAGATTAAGATCCAGACCAAATTGAACTTCAACTGTAGAGACAAAACCAGAAAGCAGTGAGAGAAAAGGGTAAGGCAGATATAGGAAGCAAAAATGGGCAGCTGAAAGACCTTGAATGTCAGAGCCAGAAAAAATAGATCTAAACATTGGAAAGAAGCAAGAACTGTGAAGAAGGCGGCGATATGGCATGAGTATGTATGCAATAGATAGCATAAAAGAAGAGAAATAGCTTGGATTCCAAAAATATTAATGTTAAAAAGTATCTGACAATGTCACGCATCTAGAATATAGTTATAGCCATAAAAGATAGAATATAGGTGCAGGTATAACCAAGCTGAGTTGTGACTAAAGATGCCAGCCAATCTTTCTTGCCACCAGTTATATAAAACCTGTTCAGGAGGTGATACATTGTCTTTGCCAGCACATGTGTGAACATCTGCATGTACATTTAAAAACTTCATTGGCATGAATTTGCCTCTGTCACAGGAATGGGAACTTCAGTGATTTCTTCATCCACCAAAGTTAAATAGAGAGGAAAATCTTAACCAGTGTGCTACCAATGGTATTTTGAATCTGACAGTAATGTAATAAACATAAGGGTATAAATCCACAATATAAATAGAAAACTTATTCTATATTAACATATAGTAACGCTCTATATATTTGTACCCATGAAATGTAATATTTAATAAGGCTAATGATATTTTGAATGTAATAGAAGGTTGGAAAACAGAATAGCAAACCCCTTGATTTTGTGTATTGCTAGATGCTAATTTATTTATGTGCCAATGGTGACAGCAATTACAAATCAAACTCTCACTTTTTGAGGTGTGACAGACCTTGATTTGGGCAGCAAGTAGAAACATGTTTCCTGTAGATTAGGAAAATGCCACCGTATGTTAGCAGTCTCAGTCACTAGCTACCTGATCCCAGGCACAAACTGTAAGATTACGACTAACTCAGGCATTCAGGTTAAAGCTGCAAAGGGGTCACTACCCAGCTGCACAATCCCAGCTAGAATTTGTGGGAGTGCAGGAGAAATGCTCAGTCTCTAACCCCGTACCTTGAAACAATACAGTGGGCTCACGGTGCATAGCAGGTTTTCATAGCTCAATTAAAAGACTATGTGGGAAAAATGTGTTTCCTCATGACCTTCTTGATGTTATTGACCACTGGGATTTACCAGATGCTCTTTCCTCTCAGATTTGAGGGCTATGATCGTGAGTGGCTGTAAAAGATGCACCAGGAGAGCAGCACAAGTTCAAATGGTGGTCTCAAGAGACCTGTCCCAGGAGCAAGAGCACTGTTTAGGGCAATATAGTACAATATTCTTATTAATGCATTCTAGCATTAGTAGAAATACTGTGAAAAGGCTGACAAACTTTATCAATTTTATAAGTTTAGGAAGTGTGGCGACTTCAACAAAGCATCCAAATATTCCTTGGGCTTATCAAAACTGTTTTTCTAGCTTGTTGATATTTATTATATACACATGCCCATGATTCATAGCATCAAACAAACAAATCTTTCTCAGATCCTTAGTAAAAATGGTTTTAAGAGTTCCTTCATTACATCTACTGTGTTTGTCAAAAAAATGAACATGTTTTGGGTTTATTGCTATTTGTGCTCACTGTGGCTTTCTGGGACTATAGAATTGCAATATAGAGGCATTGCTGGAGAAGGACAAAGGACCCTTGTGCAGAATCTGCCTTTATTTTGCTTGGTTTAACTTCAGTAGTGTTCCCAATCAATACCTTACTTTCCTTAGCATCAAAATTCATTGATTTACTGAAACTACAAACACAATCCCTTTCAATACTTTCTTAAATCTGCAATCATGACAAGGAATTACTGAGGCAGGCAGTTGTGGGTGTTTGTTTCAGACAATATTTCTGACTACCATTATAGTTCTTCTTAAATAGCTGAGGCTCAACCTCTATAAAATGTACAAAACTTTTCAACTCTTGTTGAATAAGATGTGTGTTTTTTAAGTGCTTGATGATTTTTTATATTTCTTGGGATCCCTGACCATTTTAATGAGCTATGAAGTGGTGAAGATTTGTGTGTTGCCCAAAGCCAAGCTGTTTAATTTAGGGTTTTCCTATAGCATATGCACAGATTTGAAATATGTTCTGGGTTATTTGTTGTTATTTGTTTTGTTTTGGTTTGGTTTGGGTTTTTTTTTTTTCCACTTCTGGCTCCACTCCTTTTAAAGCTTAGTGCTAAACTTTCCCCAGGCAGCATTTTCCAAAACAGCTCAATTTGTTGGTGTCATAGGCTTGCTCAGCACACACAAGACACATTATTCCCTATTTATTTTGAGTTCCAGTATAAACACATTTGCAGCATTAGGACCAGCTCCCTTCTGCATGCCTGTGATTTCTGCTTGGTAGGTGCCAAGCTGCTTCTGTAAACCTAAGGGTGTAGCCAGAATCCACTTTGGGTGGCTTTAGAAACTCAGTCTGTCTTTCTCCTCTTATGCCTAGCAATATTAGGTAATAAAATTCATGTTTGTAGCAGAAGATTCTGTCTATTCTTGTATACTTTCACCTCATCTGAAACAGGGAAAAGAAAAATGGCCCCGGGCTCATTTACAAAGAGATGCTTATGAAGTAAATGGCATGGGAGATCATTAACTCTGTATTAACCCTGGGACACTCCACACATGCGTGTATGTGTGTGTCAGCAGCCATTTTTCTTTAGCACATGTGCTCCACCCTCCCTACCAGCTTGTTATAGGTCCAGCAGCAAATATTACTCAACAACTATGCAAGCAACATTGTGTGTGTATTACTGTTTGGAGCAGTCATGAATCTGGGCAGAGTATGGTTAAAAAGAAGCTACTGCAGGTACCACAAGCACAGGTATTTTGCCTGCTGCCTTTTTGTACGCGTTCAACTCTCTTCTCCATGCCTGGCTGTACCACCAACGAAAGCAGGCCAAGTTCATTGCTGGTCTAACCATACATAGCTCACTGATATTGCATGCCAGTTTACAAGGGAAGCTGGCAGCATTTCCAAGTTGGGATTTTGGGGTTTTTTTTGTGTATTGGAGGGGAAAAAGGTAGAGCAGATTGCTCACGTGATACAGTATCCATTGATGTAGAGGCTGGATGTTTGCTCATTCAAAATGTTTACCATCAAGCACTGCACAATGTAGCCCACAGTTTGCCCTATGACTATTAAGCCATGCAGTACGGAAAAAAAAGGTTTTCTAAGATGATGAAATTGCTCAGTTGTGTATTTGATTTTGCAGGACACTACCAGGTGCTTACAGGTTTCCCTCTTTTCATCTTTTCTGAGGTAGCAGTCCAAGAAGGCACACAGGCTTTGGAATATTTCACCAGGTGTTTTCAGCACTTAGGTAGTACAGTAATAGTGGATTAGAAAGACACTGAATATGTGTTAGGGCCAGAGTTTCAGCTGGTATGAAGAGGTATATTTCCATTGAAGTCAAGGATCTGGCCTTATACTATCTAAGCACTTGAAATCTTCAAGACTTGGCTGCAGAGCTTGTGAGAACAAGCTTTGTTGCAAGACTTTCAGCATTGAATGCTTGAACTTGGACCACAAAAATATCCTTTCGTACAGTATTTTGGCACTTCACCTTCTGGTTTGGGCCAGAATCGAGAGGTACATGAACATGGAAAATAAATTTTAAAGCAATGGAAATGTTCAAATGGAAACTTCAGATGGGTCTGTGCTAATGTTTAGTTTGAGGGAAAACTTCTGATCATAGTTATTTTTATGTGTACCGTTTCATTCATCCGTCATTCAGTAGTGGTCATTTTGAAATGCACTGAGTTTGAATCTCCCACGAGGGGAAGGATAATCTTGCGGTTAATGCACAGAACTAGGAGTCAGGAGTTCTGGCTTCTCAGACATCTAGAGTGATTTTATGCAGTTCACTTAAGCCCTGATTCAGCAAAGTATGTAAGCATGTGAGTAACTTTAAGTACATGAGTGACCTTATTAAATCCAGTACTGCATTTAACAGCACTATACAGCTATGGAGTATCGTAAACAATTTTTGTTAATGATGAATAAACAACTGTTATTCCTCACGCTATGTGCTGAAGCTTTGAAAAACAACAACAGAATGCACAGGGCAACTGAGCTGTTCCCAGCACAAAGAGGAATATTGATAAGTACACAACACTGGACAAGCATTGAAAAGAGCCCTAACTCTTCCCTTGTTTTTGCCTGGACAAAAACCTCCTGTGTAAGGTCTTCAGGCATCCTTCTGAGTTTCTGGGGGGCTTTTTTTTTTGATTTTCTGATGGAGTAACTAAATAGCTACCTAAAAGCACAAAACATAAATGAATTCTATTCAGACGGAAAATGCCTACAAGAGAGTTGTAGGGAATGGCTCTAAAGAGGTGAAAGAACTAAGGAAACAGTTCCTTCTGTGAGGAAGAACGTTTGTGTCGGGGGACTCTTGGATAGGGTCTGGAGTTTCATAAACACCAGTGCTGATTGTCAGGACTTCCTTCTCAAAATACTGAGAATAGTTTTATGTAGAAATGCATAACAAAGCACAGGGAGTGAGGGGGTGCATTATCCATCACTCTGCTTTATTACTCTGCTCAGGAACTGCAATGGCTTGTGTGAAATATGTTGTTTCTCCCAGCAGAATCTCTATAAATGGGAAAATCAAAACTTATTCTACCGCCAAATAAACACACTAAAGGTTAAATAATGTTGTGCTAGCTAGTGCTATTTGCACACAGCCCACACTAAGAACTGCTGAATGGAAAGTGCCCCCTGAGACTCTCTAGTTATGCTTGGGTGGGGGTTAATTTGAAATGCCTCTTTAAAATGGTGTTGCATCCTTGCTTCCTACTGTGAAACAGACTGCAGGCTATGACTGAACCAACTTCACATCCCTCAGAGCCCCTCACTGGCCCTTTTGCACTAGGAGAAAAGGTCTTTTGCTCCTGTACGAGTTAGTGTTGCCGAGACAGTGGGCAGTTAACATGGGTCTGCAATAGGACGAGATCCTTTCTCCTGCCTTTCATAGTCCAAAAGAGTAAAACTACTTTGTCTTTTGCAAGTACTTAGAGATCCTGGCTGCAGTCCTATGCAGGAAAAAGGGCTATAAAGACAAACCTTCTTACTTTTCATGCCAGGCTACATGTACTGCAGAGGAATCTGTGTTACCTGGGACCTCTGCTCCTCCTGAGATTTTTGCCTTGGTCCCACTGCCTCATGTCCTAGCTGAACTTATCTAGTTAGGTATTTAATGGGGAGTTTGTTTCCTGACAGCAATTCCTGGGAACCTGACAGCAATCTTGCATATCTCCATGTCATTGCTGCTATCTGAGACAGTGTAACTTTGTCTACAGGAAAAATAACCAGAGGGTAATGCTTGCCTTTGGATTCAGACTCGTGTGCAGTTCTCCATTTCATCACAGATTTTCTACATAAGCTGGCACATCTCATTTAAATGGCTGAAAATTAGTGTAGGCAGCTCAAGAGCATCATCATGAAGATACATATATTTACATGAGTTATGTTCCTTAAGCACCTGAAGCTTTATCTCTGCAAAGCCTTCCTGGCCAAAGTGGACATCTCAGCACCTCCCTCTCTCCTAAGCATTGTTGCGATTCACTGGGTAGGTCTCTTGACATTGAGGTGGTAGGATTCACTTGTGGAAATTTTGTATCATCCCGGAGAATGACTCTCACTAGGTCTTATGCTAAGCTTGACTGAAAGGAATGCAAAGTCCAGATACAGATCCCAACGCTGCCTCTGTATCTAATCCCTTGAGAATGGACCAGAGCCTAGGATCCTTCCAAAATTTAGATTTCTCACTCTTGCTTAATAAAGGTCTCTTTGCAGGTTGCAGGCTTTCCATCTTGCAAATAGAGATGATAATGATTCTCTACCTTTCTAACACTGGAGAGATTTTGCAAAGAAAAATCACGGAAACAGAGTGGGACATTGAGTTACTACATTAACTGAGGCTTCATAAGTATCTCAAGACCCTATTCTGAGCTTGCAAGAAAGTTATTGTTGAATCTCCTCTAATCTACTTTCCTGGTTAATGAATGTCATTTAAGAGGATTTAGTCTTGTATATTAGCTAGTATGGTTCTAAAGAAGCCCTGAAAATTCATAATCATTTTAAAATAGAAAAATAATCCTAGAAACTGAATTAATTTGATTTATACTTGTATTCAGTTGCCGAAATATATTCCCTTCTCCATGGCTGAAGCACAAAATCAGCACACAAAAATGTTTCCATGGGGGACTCAGTAGCTTTGTTGGTCCCCAGGATCATCATTCTCAGCATGACCAGTCTGAGGAGGTTCAAGGCTCTAATTTTGATGTTATTTTTGGAAATGGCTTGGGTTTCTGCAGTTTTGGCTTTAAGTGAGATCGGAGTCATGCTTCTCAGCCTCAGCTGCCAAGCTAAACTTTTCCCTTGGTGTGAAAGCACGTGTTTACCCATGTGCAATCTAAGCTACAATGTCTTGCTGTAATTGCATTTGTAAAACTTCTTCCTAAAAATACTACCTCTTAAGAGCATGCTCATTTTTGTTTGTCTGCACCCAAAAGGGGAAAAGAGTTAAAAAATGCAAGTGGCTTGTATTGTGCATGAGTTAGTTTATTTTAGAATGAAAATAACCCACGGCATCAGATGCTATTATTATTGTTAATTCATTGCCTCACAGTATCTGCCTCTGTATGACTTGATGAATTTCCACTACCCATTCATTATTGCAAATGCATTTCCAAACACTTTGTATAAAGCAGGCTTTAGATAGCTCACCACATTCTTATGAAAAGCAACATTGTGAAGCAATGCCGGGGAACAGTCATTTAAAACAAATCCTCAGTACCCACTCCTTAGTAACACAAAGAGAATAATCAACTGACAAGAATAAGTTGTTTTATACACGTAACCTTGAATTCCTGTGAAACCATGTTTCCTGCACTAGTATATTAAATTCTGTTGAGTAGTTTGTAAAGGCTGCTCTAATTCTGCATACCTGAATTTGGTACCTAGTTTCTGCATGTCTTCTGATAGACTGTAAAATCAAATTGAACTGGAGAGCCTTATAGAAGGGCTACTAGCATGCCAGCTTGACCTATTTGAAATCTAAAGCTTCATTAAACTATTTGTGCCAAATAAAAACTAACCTGAGCCCTCCCAAAACTCAAACCACATTTCCATTGTGGTCCAAGAGCAATACAGTGTAATGCCCCTTTATGTTCCTAGTCCTGTCTGTCCTTGAGGACTGACTCCAAGGCAGCTCTAGCTTCTATTTGCAGCTATATAGAAATTCTTTTTACTGAAGAGTAAAGGAAAGACTTGCTGAAACAGTGTCTCATCCAGTCACTCCTGGATACTCTCTGGCCACCACTCCACACGGTGTTTTGGCCACACTGGGTGCCAAGAGATTTTCCAGTAAATGTTGAAGTTCTTGCCTTTTGCAGCACAACCTTTACCTCTTAATTGCCCTTCAGTCAGGGACCTACAGCTCTGTTACTGACAGTAGAATCCCAAGACACCAGAAATTAATCAAAACTGTTATTTTTTATTTCTTTAGCCATTTGCACACTTTTGTTCAGGTAGCAGATAACAGTGCTCAAATAACACATTAAAATATGTTACTCTTCTATTTTTGTCATAACCAGGAAGAGACTGTCTGGTAAGTCTCGCTAGAGAGGTTGTTCACTGAAGATTTCTATCTCCATTTTGTATGTGCAAGAGGTCTAAATAAACAACGAAGTTTCAAAGTATTCATCTGGCCAAAACACTCTACCAGCTTTGATTTCCCTTTGCTACTAAGGAGTGCTGTTAAACTTCTGTGACTTTATTACCATCTAGTGCAAGTCCATCTGTCATCATTGCCCACTGTTTTCTCTTGTGGAGGAACATTTACAGGGTGTAGCTTTACTAGAATTTCTAACAATTCTTGGGCAGACAAATCCATGCACCAGGGATATAAATGTGTGTATTATCTTTTTCTCAGAATGCTGGCAGACATCCACAGAAGCAAAAGTACTGTATGATATCTGTATGAATTAGACCCAAAAATACCTCCTTGCATTTCTTATCCCATTCAAGACTGAAAAGCTATTTCTGCAGATAAGTTTTTCATAAGTACATTAGAACTTTCTCTTACCACATGTCACTGTGTTTCTCTTATATGTCACTGTGTTGTTACATTTGATCACCTAAATCCATATAAAAATTTATGAATGGCCATCCTGGGGCAAGTCAAAGATTTCTCTAATTCACTAGCCTATCTTTGACAGTGGTGGTAGCAGATATAAACAACGACTTTTTCTCTTATGCAGCTTCTCACCCTCTAGTAGCATGTGGCTTAGGGAACCACCTAAGTTGGAGACTGTTTTGCTCTTAATAGCACTAGACCTAATGAGTTTGTCTATCACTCAAAGAATCCCTTTAAACTTTTGGCCTTCACAATGTTAGGTGGTAATGAGTTCCAAAATTTAATTAGATGCTACGCAAAAATATTACCTCCTTTTTGTGTATGAACTAAACATATCCCCTTGATGATGATACTTCTCTAAGTATAGCATTCGACTTTGCTTGGACTTATTTTCACACGTTGATTCTAACTGGCATCAGGAGATCAGGAAGACATGTTGCATCTTTGGAAGAAATGCAATAAAAATAATGTGACCTTCTCCCCTCATTTTAAGGGCACATTCATATTTCCTTATCTAATCAGGTCTATTAGTGCTTGTGCTTTTCATACATCAGGAAATGTTCATAAGAGCTGTCAGGAAAGATCTATGTGGAAATCAGTTATGCATGAGAAATAATGATACATTGCCACAGGAAACGTTAAAAACAACTTGTGAAAATCCTTTAGCAGAAACAATCAAAAAGGTTGGTTGGTTGTATAAAGAAAAGAAAAAGAAAAAAACTCTACTGGGCTGATATTGAGTTATCTGTTTATTCCCAGTGTATGATGAAGATAAGTGCAATTTGCAAAGTTTAAGTTTGGATTATGTTTCGAAACACTCTGCATACCAGAAGGATTCAATCTGGAGGTGAAAAGAAGGTGCCTCACTCTGATCAACGTATGCAAAGTTCTGGGGAAATTCACCTGTTTTCATTTTTCATTACAAAATAAAAATCTTAGACGGTATATTTCAAGTCCTTGGCTTAAGTTCATAAATCTGTTGATGAAAAAGGGAAGATTTACGATTTCTTATGGTTTGATATGAAGTAAGCTAACTAAGTGTGCGGTCTTTGCTAAGTTTTACTTTGAAACATGGGTCTGCTTTACAGCATAATTTGTATTGCAATGAATTGAACCTGGTGATAGTCAAAACTGAACCTGTCCTATAAACTTGGACCTCAAAACCGATTCGATACTCTGTTTTGTTTTCATTTCCTACATTACACACTAGGAACCCTATCACAGAATTGCTATGATCTGTGAAAGCGATGTGAAAACATCCCTCCCCCCAAAAAAGAAAATCAAGCAGAAAATAAATATATATGGAGAAGAAGCATCATCATTGACTCAGAACAAAGCCCATTTGGTATCGTTTTGGTCACACATGTTTAAAAGGGATTAATTTAAACTGGAACAGCTTTAGAAAGAAAGGCTTTTGGACTCAGAGGGATGAGGGAAGATGAGATTATATTGATAGTTTAGTTTAGGAGAACAAAAGCAGGAAGGAGATACTATTGCACTCTCTAAACATTTTAGAGGGCGTAAAGCAGTTGATTCTATACAACACTGTTGACAAAGAAGCTAATGGCTTTAAAGTGGGAATGAATAAACATAAGCTGAAAGTGAGAAGAGGTTATTAGCTCTCTGAACAGTGAGGTGCTGATCCAGCCTTCCAGCAGGACTAGTAGGAACAGAAAGAACTTGATTAGCTTCCTAGGCAGATTGTATACCATAGTTGCTTGCAATAGTAAAGGGCGGCATTCATTGACCTACAGTTCTCACAAGGTTTCGTGTTCCTGTCTTCAGATACAGTACTTGGGTTTAGTTCACTGAGCTGTTAACCCTGATCCAGATTTTCAGTCCAGATTTTTGGCTAGCGTGGTCTTTACTGAAACCAAAGAAAATATTTGTAAGAAAGAACTGCAGCAAAGTCAAATGCTTTGGGTTCTCAGGCACAAACAGAACTCACCAGATAGGGTCATAGGATGAGAAGAGCTAATATAAGGCATACCTTCATCTCCATACAATTTTTGAACAGATGTTATACTAATTGATAGCATATTTGGTTTCCTTCAGTTGAAGTTCCTGGTGTATGAAAGAACAGTGATAGTACACCTGAGCTCATAGAGAAAACAGTTTTCAGATGCTTTCTCAGAGAAAGCAGATAAAATATTTGTGATTGGCCTCCAATTATACCTTTAATGAGCTGAAAAGAGCACTGAATGTCAGCCTTCCAGACTTCAGGGAGGCTTGGCTGTGGGTCCAGCTGTTGCAGCTTGGCCCAATTTTCAGTATACATTCATATACCTTCTATTTATATTTTCTTATTCATCTTACTCATCAGTAAATCTCATTTTCAGAGAATTGCCTCAATTTTTGACTAAGTCAACATTATGTTTGCCAGGCACAGTATCATTACTGAAGTAGGAATTTCACCTTGTGCCAGCAGAAGTCATGGGACTTGTGCTTGAAGGCAGCCTGCAAATTATTGTCATTAAAGGAATACCAGCAACTAATTCTGAGGCTCATATCGTTAAATGAACAATGAAACCATATGAGCGCTATTTCACCTTCTGGAAAGGGGATGACTGCTTCTGCTCAGTTGAGAGCTGGTAATCCTGCTTCAGGCAGAAGGTAGGACTTTTTGGAAGTCCCTTCCACACACCATTTCTATGATTTACTATGAATAAAAATACCCGGTTTATAGTTATTTTTAGCTTTGGCTTCAATAATTTCTCTGAAAAGTCACATTTTCTGTGAAGGAGAAAAGATTTTCTAGGCAGCTTAAAATACAGCCTTAGCTGCAGGTTTGAAAACATAAATTGTATTGGTTCCTCAGCACAAAGCGGGTGCTTTGCATGGTATCGTGCTCTTCAGGCCTTTCCCTTTCTCTGTAACAAAACTCACTTTTATTTCGGTGGTATATTGCCAGGGTCTCAGCAGCAGTGGATCGTCACATTTCAGTGATAATGTATTTACCCTTTGTGATCAATAAAAGCATCTTGAAACAACAAGAATTTCTAACCATTAAATTATTTACATTCTTCTAATTATAGGCTGATCAGAAAGTAGGAAATATATTTACATTTTCTAGGGCAAAATTCTTTATTGAAATTCACATTTTACAGAATATATGTCGCCAAAATATAGGAGTT
Organism: Haliaeetus leucocephalus; assembly: GCF_000737465.1. Taxonomy (NCBI): domain Eukaryota; kingdom Metazoa; phylum Chordata; class Aves; order Accipitriformes; family Accipitridae; genus Haliaeetus; species Haliaeetus leucocephalus. Next base: position 1,280,396 of record NW_010972592.1, read on the forward strand.
TCCAAAATTGAAACTAGAGGTAGCTAAAGTCTAGGAATAGGCTGGTAACCAAGAAATAGGAGCTTGATAAATGAAAGCGGATAAAGCAGGACACGGGCAAGTTGAACTGAAATGAATGACAGCCCTTCATTAATAAATTAGATGCTACTAAAACAGTGAAATATGTTTTCATATACTTCAAACATATGAAATATATATATATTTATATATATTTAAATATATTTGTTGTTTGTCTTTTGTCATAACTCCAAATGCACATGCTGAATCCGTAGATGGAGCTTTCTGAGACAGGAGTGAAATTGAAAAGAGCAACACCACAAACCCAGTGTCATGATGACTTTACAGTCCATACAGATAAATAGTTTATTACATTTTTCAATAAAAGGCTCAGAAAGAGCCCACTAGCTTACAATTTTCTTTGGCAAAAAACCTCTGATTTAAACACAACGAAAAGACTTGCATGGGTTCAAGAAGGGTGACAAAAGCACTGGTTTCTGCTATCATTGGAACACTATCAAATTATGTGTCCAAAACAAATGAATCTGAATGGAAGTAGTTAAAATACTGAAGTAAACCAGTCCAATTCTTTTAAAGATATTATTGCTAGCAGTATCCTCCCCCATTTGAAATCTGCATTGGGAGATAGGGACCCACTTCAAGTAAATGAGTCACTTTTGCTTCCTAGCCAGAACAATTAAACTTCTTGTATAAAACATGACCTGAAGCCTGCCCTTCACCACATCATCCCTCCTCAAACTCCCAGAGGTCAGCTCTGACATTTAACAGCTCACAAATTCAGTTTCTTAGCTCCTGAGGCCAACTTCATGCTTTTAAAACCAAAATTTTGTTACTGAGATTCATATATGCACACGTGTGTGCTTGGATATACCATACATGTATGCCCATACACAGCATACACATAATTTTCCTTCCAGTCTTTTCAGGATTATCAATGCCTTTTTATCATTCTGTAGAGATAACACCTTTGTCTCTTTTTTTTTTTGCATAGCTGCCATAAATTGTAAACGTACACATTGTCACACTGAACACTATTTCAGTGCTGGTGCCAAGATATGAGCCTGTCATATGAAACTGCACAAAACAGACGATACAAACAAGCCAAAAAACAGTTAATGTATTTTGCAACTTGGTACTTCTTTATTGCTAGCAGCTGAGTAGTTTTAGGTGGGTTTTTTTTTTCAATTGTTATTGATCTCTTGCCATATTGTGCATACAATTCCCTAAAAACATTAGCTCATTTCTACGCCAGTTTTAAAGATTAGCTCATCTGGGTTATGTAGTTTGGTGTGTAGGTGTTGAGTGCTAAATACAACTTAATTTTTCATTTTTAAAAGGCTTTCTTAACAATAACAGCTACTTAATTAGTTTGATCTTCTGAGCAATTTATCACACTCTATGTATTGGGATACAAATAAGGCCATCATGTGGCAGGTGCAGTTTGAGGGGTCAGGAGGGGAGAATTTTAAATTATTTATATATATTTTCCCAGTAATTTCCTCACTTTTCCAGAATGTTTCTTTTTTAATGGTAGTAGGAGTGCAGTAATTTCCTTATAGTAACAGCCATAACTCGAAGTTCAGTGATTTACAATGAATAAAGACAAGTAGAACATGTCTTGCCCTTACCTCTTCTAGCTCTTTCAGATAAGTTCCCCTGGGCATAAAGGAACAATGAATCATTTCAGGTACTTGATAAGGCCCAAATAAAATTGAAATCACAGATGAGGAGGCTTTTCCTAAGTTTATTCTTCAAAATCAGCTTCCTGGTGATACACAAACTATACAGCCAAGCTTCCTTAATGCAAATTATTTGTGAAATCCATTTCATGATACTGACAGAAAGTAATAATTGTATATTTTAAAAATACTACCAAACAACAGGTCTGGGTCCTTTTCTAAGTTCTCAAGGACTTTCTGTCTCCACACTGTGAGACTTTTAGGCCATCAACATGTCAGAATGAATAGATGGGTGGAAAAGATCCACTGAAGCTACAAAGATACATCTGCATGGATTCACTTTTAAGGTGTTAACGAAGACTACCCTTATTTTTAATATTTCTGTACTGAAAAAGCTCTTTTCTAAGCAAACAAATAACATAGCAAACCCAGCCATAATAATGCAGTAAGTTCCATTATGTTCTTGTAGCCAGATTTCACAAGCTGGCCATTGAGGTCCTGTAAAATTAAACCAACAGCTCATCACAGAACTTCACAGCATGCGAGAACTTCGAGATGGAGAAGCCCAATTAGATCATCCACCCCAGCCCACCCTTCATCTCTGCCAATGATACAAACTTCCATGGTGTTCTCATTTTATGCTAGCCCAAGGAAAATGAATTTCATTGCATATAAAAGAAAAGATGTAAGGCCAAGCATCGAGACAAGAGTACAGGCTGTACTTACAATAGCCAACGCAATTTTCCCAAACAACTTTCCTTCAATTAAAAAAAAGGGAAAAATATGAAAAGAAAAAAAAACCGAAATGAAAACCCAAATCATCTGAGCAGCTGAAGACTTAAGTAATGGGCTATTTTAGTCTGTTTGTGAAAATTGCCGACATCAGCAAATGGAGTTACTCTTGGTTTTGAATGACATGGTCTGTGACCCGGTGTTCCCTTCTTGCAGTTGTAATCATGTTATGGTATTGAAGTCAATGCTGTTGCTATGCTGTCTGATGGAAAAAAAAAATCTAGGGGTTTTTTTTTCAGTCAGCAGATTTTTATATTTTTTTTTTTTTAGGAAAACCAGACTTTCCTATGCCTCTGGTAAACCCGTTTCTCGCAGACAATATGCTATCTCTTTTCATTTTGACAGCTCTAATTCTGACTGCTTGCCTTTTAGGTTATTCTTTAAGTTATTATAGGTTACTTCAGAAACCACTCTGATTTTATCTTGTAGCATTCATTTGATCGACATCATTGCTAAAAAGTAAAAAAATTCACGTAGGTTATTTTTGGGGGTGTTAGTTGGTTATTTTGATTGTCTGCTTTTGTTTTCATTTTTTTCCTTTAATCTTTTGAAATCTGCAGAGCAAGCTTCCAGAATTGTTGAAATCCCACCGCTGAATTAATTGACAGAGATTAAATTGCTCGGCACCTCAACAAACAGAACCATTACATCTGAATCTACACAACTCTGAGCCCCTTTTTTCCCCTTTCTGGGCAAAAATACTGGACAATGCTTCACAGCAGTCTTCAGGAGATATGTGGCACTCTGAAAAAATAGTTCTTTATGAGTATTTTTTCAAGAGAGAACACTAGCACAGGATGGGATACAGTGATGCTTCAAGGGACAAAGCGTGACTGGAGGCTGCATGGTGCTGTGATTGCAGGAGGCAAGCAGTGGGGAAAAAAACCCAGGCTGGCACCCCCTTCTCTGTGTTTAATACCACAGCCAAAGCTCCACTGCAGGGTAGGTCCATAGAAATACCAGGTGGCTGAGCCTAGGGCAGGCCAAATTAATGCAAACTTTTATGCCTGGCATGAAGAAGTGTTTCTAAGAAAGACCTCCATAGCTCTTGCCATTTGCAACAGTGATGCCTATTAAAATGCTTATGGCAACAACAACCCCCCTCTTTTGTATTTTGCTTTAGAAGTAATGTATATTAATTGGAATTTGAGCTGAGTTTTCCAAGAGCTCAAGTTGTGTTAAATGAGTATACACACACACTCTATTTCAAGATACACAGTAAAAATAATGCTCTAAAAATAATGTGTTTCATATGTATGTGTGTATGTTACAAATTAGCTGTTAGTTTAAATGTTTCACTATAAAAAGCCCGCATACAACATCAGAGGGGAGTCCGGTCCTAAACGGTATTATACTCTAGGGGTATATTTAAATAATTGCTCGAGTTCCAGTTTTTATTCTGATGTAATTAAAGTATGTTTTACATGCTAATCAAAATTAAATAAAAATTATTAACTGTTAATTTACATTTAATTCTTTTTTAGTAAAATGATATTGCATTTCCATGCTTCACTGTATAATACACAAATGAACGAAAAAAGAACATTCTAATATAGGAGCTATACAGGAGAATGCTCCCTGTACAGGGCACACAAAAAAATACTCCAAAACCATGCAATTGCTCTCATACTATAGAAACACTCTGCTCCTTTTCTTTGTCAGTTGAACATGGCTTAACTTCTCACTCAAGTAAATTATCACTTCAGAAAAATATCTTCTTCTTTGTCTGAGCCAACATACTTAAACATGGCATGGGTGTGGGATGAAAGGATTCAAGTTATTCACTAGGGAACTGCAGAGTTTTTAAAGAAATAACAGCGTTGTGTTCATCCCAGAAGAAAATAGACAGCAGAGCACGACCCAGGAGAGCTACTTTACAGCAGAAAATTAGGTTGTCAGGTAAATAGAATTTTTCCTCTGAAATTGCCCAGAAAACTCTGGTTTTATTAAAAAACAAAACAGTGAAAGCTGAAATATCATAGAAATAACTGCCACCTTCATCTTTCAGAAGTGTCTTGATTGGTTCAGATTCCCTTTCTTCACTTCTCATGGCTTAGCAAGCTTTTGGACTTCAAGTCCATTAAATGAGGCAGCCCATAGGACAGACTAGGTGATTTGTCTGAACTCCATTTCTGGCAAGACATCTCTAGTCTCTTAAAGTCCAATCAGAACAGAAGCACTGGACTAAGTCAAGTCAGCAACACAAGAGTTTTCTGAATCCAAAATACTTCAAATTTTTTGTGCTATTTCTGAGTTCTGAACGAAAGTCTATATATTTCATATTTCTTCTGAATGCTTGGCTTTTGCCACACAATCATTTTTGAATGGTTGTCTTTGCTTGTTTGCTTTTTCCAGTTCTACCTGTAATGAATTTTATGGGAGTCTTTACAAACACTAAAATGAACACAAGCAAAACCCTGTAAGCATCTTCGACTCCTCAGCATCCAGACTAAACTGGCAGTTGCTGCCTTGTGTCACCACAAGGCATGTGGTCTAGCATAGAAGTGATTAGTAGGCTGAAGTAGTAATTGGTGATTGAGTAGTACCAGTCACTACCAAATTAATAAAACATAAATGGAGAGTACATTTCTCCCAAAACTCTCTGTGAACAATTTGTACCCTATAGCAGGTGGTGGGTGTGATTTCCTTTATTATTTGAGGTTTCATAACAAGAAACTTCACTAAATTATTTCTCTTCCATTGGTCTGGATCCATACAGTTCTTAGAGAAACCAGCAGCAATAAAATGAGTTATATCACCTTACATTGTGACCTGAATTATGACTGAATTACATTATGGCTGAATTATATCATGACTGAATTATATCACCTTATATTATGTCAACTACAACTTGAAAAGAGACAGATTGCCAGCTAACAGAAGATAACTAACACCCAACAACTGCCTGCAATTCTTGCATGTTACTTGAATTTGCAAGGCATCTTTCAAATGTTGCCTTTATGCATCATGTACGCTGACAGTGTGGTTTATGGTCCCATTTTCTTCTAAGGCCTGAATTTTCAGGATGGAAGTTAACAGGTCTGTCAAGTTCCACTGTGGATACCCTTCCACAGATGAGTAACTAGTGGCTCTCTACAAGTGTAAAGCTACTTGGGTATGAAGGAGAAAGGACTGAACTCTTTGCCAAAGGAACTGTTTTTCTTGTAAAACACAGGGAAGGACCATCTATGGGAGTGGATTGGAAACACAGGATATCATTCTGAAGGGTCTGTTCAGACAACAGGCTTCTTGAGAAGCCTTATTTAGTTTGCAGAGCCTACTTAGGACACCAGGGACCTTTTCCCATTGAATGCCTATAGATCCCTTAACAGTACAAGCAATCCATAATAATACCCAATAGTATCTACATGATTACTCCTTGACTGCTTGATTTTCACCAGGCACAGAAGAACTAGTTAGGATCACAGCTGCTTTATACACAGTACAAAACATGGCCTAACCAAGGACAGGCATTGCTCCCAAGATAACATGGAAAGGCATTTTAAAACTGGACAGAAGCATTCATGATTTGCCTGCAACGCATCGTTCAATACTTTGCAGTGCTAAACAGGGTAGAAGAACTATCTGAGGCACAGAGAGGCATCACAACAGTAAAAGGCTTGCGCAGGGCTAACGAGGCCCAGCTGAAAATAGGGCTATGCCACTTTCGGGACCTGGACTAACACCTCTGCACTGCACTGCTCGGTGCTGTGTCGTGCCTTCTGCTAACTACTTCGTACCTATTTCCTTACAGAACCACAACAAATAAAGTATGGGTTGTGTGTTGTTTGCAGATGATGGTGAAAACACATCTTTGGCAGAGACCCTCCTGTGACATATTACATGCAACTTTAAAAACCAAAGGGGAAAAAGGGAGAGAGAGAGGAAGGAAAATGTACCCATTTTATCCCCCCCCGTTCTCCTAAGATTAGCCATTACCATATGGGATCTTGTTTTGCAGGGCTTTGGATCAGAATCAAGGATTTTGTTTCTTCAGTTTTAAGAACTTTTCATCACTTTTTCCTTCTAGCCTGAAAATGCAACCTTAAATACTTTACCAGGGAAAGCTTCGGTGTTTGAAAAATAATTTTACACTGTGCCAGCATCTGCATTTAAAATCAGCGTCAATCCTGATTCAGTTCTGACTCCCACAAAGGAATATTAATTTTCACCAGGAATCGTCTTTGCTTACATATGTACACCTATTGCACAGGGCTGAAGAAAGAGTGGGGAATTCTCTGTTACTTGAGAGCATCCCTTCTGTTGTTTGTTCTTCCTTCTCTGATTCCCTCCATACCCTGTAAGGCACAAAGACAGAAAAATGTGCTTTACCAGAAGATTCCTTTGGCCCACAGTTAGGGTGGAAATCAGAGTTTTGGATTACTGAGCAATGAATACAGAATGTGAACTAATTAATAGGGTTGGGGAGAGGTATCTCTGGTAAATGACTATTAATATGATTATTGTGTAACGGACAAGCATGTGCAGGACCACAGTGTGTGGGAGGCTGGAACATGGGATTTGCTCTGTTAGGTCAGGATGGCTTTGCAATGAGCCGAGTATTCTCCTGCCAGCCATCTTCAACTTGTGTTGCATCTGGATAATGCGAAAAACCACAACAATGAACCCACCCTATTGCGCAGCTCTGAAGAAGGGAGTGAGCTGAAGGTGAAATTCCCTCCTGATCTCTGAGTGAGGAATGCAGTTTAATTTCAATTCTTCTGTATCACCAAGTGTGGTTATAAACCACCCAGCCCAAATCCTACTCTTACCTAAGATTCTCTTTACACCCTATTGTTCCTTCTTCTTCCATTGTCATTCAGTATAAAGGTGGTTTTATCTGGCATGAATTCTGCATTTTAAAACTGCTTATATCTCACAAAACCGGTATGCAGGCTTAGGTTTCTGATTCATGAGCTGTGCTGGATTTGGATGTGACCACTGAAGATGCTGCTGCCCACGCTGTCCTGTGTACCCACGAGCTGGGAATTATCAAAACCATCTCAGGGAGAGAGGAACAAGTAGTGTCTGCTCTTCATTAGTCACAGTTCCTGGTCATTATACTAACAAAACCTACCGTTCATACCATTGGTATTAATTTGTTGACTGGCAGCAGAGGAATGGACATGTTGCCCATCCTGCTGTTCCTGCTGTAGTTTCAGTATCCTGCAACAGGGGGTAGATGAGTGTGGTCCTAACTTTGCACAGCCACAACCATCTTGGCTTCTGGATCAGCTGTATCACAATTTTATGTACTTCTAGGTACAAAGACCTTGTCTGAATCCGCTGCTTTCAGATGAGTTTTGCTGTGCTGAGGGTAGACGTTTATTTTAGCCCTTGCCATCTTGTTAACATAATCGTTAACTTTCTGTATGGTTTGTATAGTTGTATAAACATGTGTATGTGTTAATGCTTTAGTGAAAAAAAATAGTACTGACGCTCAAATTTTAACCTCTAGGGCTTTTGAAATCTATGTAATTGATTATTTGGTGTCCAGAAATATTTCTTTTCTGTAGAAGGTGATTTATAACACAAATAGCTTTAACACAAATCTTGGATACAGTTCATGCTTCCAGTTGAGTGGCTGATACTCTTTAAACAAAAGACTGAAATGATGACAGCTACTGTGTAATGGACTTCTGTGATTAATTTCCAGATGATTGATCATTCGTCCAAAAACTTTTGAACTTCTGATATTTTCAAACTTTTTCATGACTAAACTGTAAGTTAGCCTGAATATCTGTGAACAACAGATGGCATGAGCTTAAGAACAACAAACAGTGAAATATATCCTGAAATAATTTTGCAGAAGTACTTGCACATTATTTTCATCAATTGATCAATTCTAATTTTCTGCCAGAGGTGAAAAATTAGGTGTCACCTAACTGACTTCTGCATGGGCCTGAACTCGGTCTACAGAGTCAACAGGAGTTTTTTCCCTTGCCTTCAGTGGGGTTTGAATCAGACCTTAAAAGGAAAACCCTTCTGATTTCTATAGAACTTTCCCCTAAGGACATAGTTGCTCACAAGGGCAAAATTCTAACAAATCCTCAAATGCTCTAAAACACTGCCAGCAATCTGAGACCAGGAGATAGAGCACTTTTGTTTATTATTTGTTTTCTGCAACAGCCCAGCCATACTGAAAATTCCAGTCTGTGTGAAATACAAGTTTATTTCCAATTTTAAAAATTGAACTCTGCATTCTTCAGTAAATGGTGGCAGGAGCCACTCCTTGCTACAAAACCATTTTTGTCCCATTCCACAGCTGCTGTCTTTTTTTTTCTTTCTTTTTTTTTTTTTTTTTGTAAGTTCATTACAGACATTTTCATAAGAACAAAGTGATCACTAAGTAATAATGGCATGAGGAAGAAAGTGGAGGGTTTTTAAGGCCCTCAAAGGAGTGGTAGGGTTACCAGGAGTTAACTGAATATTAACAGGAGAAGCAAGGAGCATTAGGCAGAGGAAGGATTTGAGGGCAGGATACTGTTTTTCCTCGTCTGGACCTAACAGCCACTATCAATCACAAGGATTGTGTCATGCTGGAAGAATGCAGCAATAGTGTGTTCAGTGACACTGCAGGAAATAATCTTACCTCAGTTAATAATCTTACACTTCAGTTAATAGCTCACCTGGATAATTGCATTGTATTCTTCCGTCACCCGATGCTTGTTCCCAAGATGTAGAGGAATTTTGGTTCTTACTATATTACAGGCAAAGCTGCAAGTTCCCTCTTATTAAGAGCCTTTTGCAGAGGTTGAGCAAGGATGTGAAAAATGTACTTGATATGCAAACATATTCTTCTTCTTCAAAAAAAAAGATAAGGTTTACCAAGTGCTGGAATCTAATCAAGTTAAACTAAAGTAAATGGAAATGACCAAAGTACGGAAACTCTGGACCCTAGCCAGTTCATACCCTTGTGAGTGGTGCCTCTGAGGTCCATGGTCTAATTTATTCTTGGTATAATTCCATGGACAAATCTGCACTCTTGGGACTTCTTTGTGGGATGCAGGTTCCAAGTCTCTATCAATAATGAAAGCTGAATTGCAAATCAAGAAAATGCACAGTGAGGACTGGGAGAATCCACTGATACATATACATGTTAAGAGATGGAGACTGTCAAAGGCTATCATGTACCACAACACATGAAATATATTCATTATTAAATGGGTAGAAGATACATGGCCCTTGCAACAGTTGGGAGTATTATTGAAAGTGTGTTCATAACTTTTCTTTTCCATTGCAAAATCAGTAAGTCTCCACTGCATTTTTTTCCTCATCTGCTTTATCCTAGTTGCTTGTGTGTAAATGAACCTAGGCTTCGCACATTGTTTTAGTGCCGTTTTTAGCAGGATACATATTCATCATAAAAAAGGTGACGTTCTATTGTGTTGTGAAATTTCTATTCACGGGCTTAAAACAATATTCTTTTTTCCCCTTTTTCCATATATTAGTGACTTTAATGGATGCCACATAATTTTCAAAGAAACAATAACAGATTTTCTTCACTTTGTTAAGTGCGTGACTGCAGAGAACAAGTCACGTTCTTTGGCATCATTTAATGTGTGCTGCACAATTAGTGACATCCTGATTTCCAGCTAGCAGTTAAAATGTTCTCAGTTCAACCAGAGATTACTTCTCTTTTTGGAAAGAATGTAGTGGCAAATACGACACAGTAATTTTTTTATTTCTCATTTTTATTATTTATATCCAAAATAAAACAGATGCTTAATTGAGAAATAAAGATGACAAGATGCAATTCCTGCTTCACTGAACTTGTTTCTAATATATCATCGTGATTTTGAACAGAGATGAATGCTGCAGACGAAAAAAGAATAATCTGTGTAGCTTTAGGGTCAGCTAGGCATTCTCGGGAATAATTTTCTGTGTTTTTCAGCAAGTAGAGCACTTTCCATATATGTTCATAATATTTACATACCATACTGTTCTTAGTTGTAAAAGCTCAGGGTCATATTGTCACACGCCTTGGAGGATTAGTGGGAAAGTTATTCACTTGTAGCTTGGTGCCTGCTTGTCTGCACATACATTGCAAAACAAAAGGAAATCCCCTTCAATTCAACCGATGCCAGTGACTCTCCTTCCTAACAGTAATAGTGAAGGTCGACTTTGGTGTAAGTCTACTGACTTAGGATTTATTAACATTTTAACATTGGTAAGTTTTCCAAAATGAATAAATTCATATTAAAAGAAATATTTTCAGAAGTACCTTGAAGATTTAGGAGCACAAATCCCACAAGTAAAGGATTTATGAACCCAGACTGCATAGGTTATATTTTTCTTAAAAGCATCCTGGGAAGCTTTCCTGATCGCTATCCTCTCCCACTTTCTTTACATCAGGAAGAGGCGGAGATGCAGCCGGAGCACGTTCTCCCACACGCCTGCGAGTGCTCAGCACTGCAGCACCCTGGATGCGGTCCATGGGGTATCTGGACGGACAGGAGGACAGCGGGAGGTGCAAGGCAGAGCTGGTGACCCCTCCAGGAGCCTTTCCTTCATGGCAGGAAAGGCTTCAACAGGTTTTTTCCCAGTTTTGCTCCAGCAAATTTCTTACAAGTTCTGGTTTGTGCTTAAAAATAGCTTGAAAGACTCACCTTCAGCTCTGCCCTCTGACACGCTGGATGCTAAAAGTGAAAAAAAAGATTTGAAGAATATAATGGAAAGGCCATATTACCATTGCTATAATCACTAACTTATGCATTATGTGTGCATGTTTCAGGCTCAGTTCACTATTGCCAGACACCTTGCTTTCAGTTAATATTATCACAAACTTTTAAATTTATAACCAGTCATCTGCATACCAGGTAACTGGTGTCTCAATACTTCTGTATCCATACAAGTGTTAGAAATTTTACAGATTTACGTAGTTGTTCCTCTCTGAAAGCTTACAGTTGCTCTTGCTTTTGTTTGAGTTTGACAAAAAAAGCAAGTATTTTCTGCCTGCCTTTCCCTTCCCTTCCTCTGCCTTACCTTCTTCCTGATGGTGGTATTGCTGCTTATCTGCATTTCTTTCTTGGATAGTTCCCTGGCAATCCCTTTTGTGGTAAAAGATGAAAAGTATGGAGAAATCATCTCAGAAGAATTACTGGAGCTTTTCTCACCCCTGAAAAAGAGAATTAAAACAACTGTAACATCAATGAAATTGACTGTGATGCTGCCAAACAGAAATTATTATTACAAGGTCTTTAGCTGTTAGCATAATGAAATAGATCTTGGATTACTGTTACCCAAAACAGCCTTTAATGGAAAAAAGCCACACCCTGCTAATGTCTCTGAACTTAAGGGATGCAAAAAAACAATGATAAGGGAGACCACACAATTCTGTACAGAGTACTGTGTTCCAGAAGTTTAACAAATAAGGGCATTGCAGAGCAAATCCTGCTGGTAGTTCTCATAAGTAAAAGATTACTTCATTTATTATTTTACAGAATGACATTCTCTTATTCAAGTAATTAGCACATATGTTGGAGGACTCGGCTCATGATACAGTCCTAAAAGTTTACATTTTTTTGCACACTAATTCCAGATTTCATGAAGATTGTAGGGGAACTAAGATGGACTGATTTTTAAACAACCCAAGTGATCATGATCCCCATGAAAACTGTATTTTGCATACATTTTCATCCCCCCAAAAGACATGTCCTTACAGTGACCTTACAGATATGCAACGGCCCCTTATGATGAGATCGCAAAGAGGCCACTTAGTTACAGATTAATTTGCTATTTAAGTATTAATCTACTGTCATTAAAATGGAAGCAGAATGACCACCTCTGTGTCGGGCCTTTAGAGACCGTGTCAATGTCTGCACTGAAACTGTATGACAAGTAAATGTCAGAGACACATGGCCTCTTGCATACATAGTATTTTGAGTTTCTTTGTTGATGCTGTGCTAGCAGTCAGTGTGAACATTATCTCATATTGTACCTGCGGTCCTCAAACATTTTCCTGTTGCCTTGAACTCTGCAACTGTCTGTAAACAAGTTTGGCAAATGGAAATTCCCTCCAAGCTTCTTGGCATTTTCCTATATTTTATCCTTTTGCTATCAATTTTCATACATTCTTTTTTTGCACAGTTTGAGCAAAGAAGCCCTTTTTAATTAGACTATAATGATCTGATCACCACAGGGGCAAGGAAGGAATTTTTTTCCTGGAGGGCAGCATTGCAGACTTAGCTAAGAGGGATAATGCTTCACTTGTTTTTACCTTCCTCTCACAAATCAGGTGTTGGATTCAGGATGCAAGACTTCATGGACCAATGGTCTGATCTGATAAGGCAAGTCGTATGCTCCTACTTACGTTGCATGGCTGGGATTTGACTTAAATCATTAAAATGTACACTAAATTGAGTAGCACATGAGGAATCTTGAATACCTAGTGTTAACCTTTTTTTTTTTTTGTCACTAAAGACCTTAATTAGTGCACAAAAGGAATGCCAGAATAGTATGAATCAGATGGGCTGGACACATGCAATGTAGCGATAGAAGAGAAGCCCCTCTTCAGAACTGAAGTAGCTGATGAAATAAAAGGCAGTTTTCAGGCAGCTGTGAAGTTGACAGCAGAGCCTTTGTAACACTATAACCACCACCTCCTGCATGGGACAACCTCAGAACATTTCTGAATCATCTTTGGGATATATAGAAGCCAAAGGCTGATAAAGAGATGAGTCGATTTCCTCAGAGGCTTGTAGGGGATTTCTCTGTCCTTTCTGTTCTCTGTTCTCTTTTGTTTGACTATGGTTTTAACTCTCAGGGGGAGCCCTGGTGGAAGGAGAGACCTTGCAGTTGCTGTTGCAATAGGCTTTAAAAAAACCTATCCAAACAACAACAAAGAACCCTAGCATCTTTTTATTTAAAGCCAAAAGTTTATAAGCTGATTTACAGAAACATTCCAAAGGGAGAAACAAAGAGTGAAAAGAGTCTGCTGATGAATGGAAGCTTGTAGTCTCAAAGTAAAGCCAGGCCAATAGTAATTTATTTGGAATATTTGAAATCCTCCCATGTGTGTGAATTTTGTTGAGCATAGTTTGCTTAGTTGCTGTCCTTTAAACAAATGTAGGCATGCAGTTACATAGATTGAAAATTTCAGACCTAACCAGGACATTCAGCCATACAAAACTCCAGTCAGATTTCCAGTGAAGGCGATCTGAATAAATCCTCTAGTCAGCTTTGGGAACTGTGTGCCTAAATCCCCTGGGTACATCTGGAAACCTCTGCCACTATGTGCACATGTGGGGAACTCTGCAACTGCATGTGGCTGCAACTCTGAGTCCACAGAACTGGAAGCCATTTGTTGTCTTTACAGATGCGTATATCTTGTCTAGGAGCTGGCCCTGTTATTTGTATCACACTTCATACGCTTTACTTTTCCATTGCTTTAAGCTTATAATTGTTCTGCTAGATAGTTGTCAATAGTCTCTTTCCAAGAACTTTGTAGAAGATCAAAGAGACGTGGATATTACTGCAAATAATGCTTGTGAGGATGAGCTCCACACTTCCTGACCATGAAAAATGGCCATCACACAGTTTTCACATTAAACCCATCAATCAAAACATCATTTTTTACTAGGGAATAGGTAAGAGAGGGCTGGATTGAAGATACTTTCACCTAAAGGCTTACTGCAACATCATCTCAAGCACAGACAGAACATTAAAGAAGAAGCCAGTTTATAAGTGGGTTAAGACTGGAGGAGGTGACTGTAACTGTACAGTATAACATCTGTAGGCCTTATAAAAAAATGGATGGTTCTCATAGACTAATTAGCATTCCTGGTATCAACCATGATAAGCTTTGTAGGATAGGTCTGCAAAGCTTTGTAATGTCTATCCATGTATATTCAATGTCTACTCACAGTGCTTGTAGAGGAAGTACCATGGATTTTAATAATGATGGGGGGAATTTATTCCTTCTCTATAATACATAATGACGTTCTATAATAGTTCCCAGAAACTGAAGAATCACTAAGAGGCTTCATTTTCTTTTAATATAGGACAATTTCCACCCAACATGGACACACTTTTTATCTGGAAGGGAAAGGATGCATAAATTGGACCATTACTGTCTCACAAGAGTAGAAATAGTTACACCACCAGCACCATTGAGGCACCCGGGCAGTGGGGGCCATGCCATCATTTGCAAATGCTGAACCAATGCTGTGTTCCCCAGTCTAGTTCTTAATGAAAAACCACCAGGAAAAAAAAAAAAAAAAAGTGAAGTGCAAATCAGAAACACTGAGGAAAAACTGCCTTAGAAAAGATAGAAAATGTGTCAAAAAGTTAGCAACACCCTTCACAAAGTCCTTTCTTTTAACCATACCTGTGAGAATAACCTCCAGCTTCTTTCTCCTCCCTCCCTCCTTTCCAGATTTTTTCTGGCTGGAGTCCACATAGCAGAAATGTTACACAAGAAGGAGCTCTTTGCAGAAACTTAGAATGAAGGGTTGGTTGAGGGCATCAAAACAGGGTTTATAATGGAAACTCTTACACTCAGAGTGTGGGACAGCTACTTGGGGTTCCACAGTCCAGCAGATTTTATCTGCAGCTTATCAAAAGCTATGTCTATTAAATTGCTATTTCTTGTAACCAACTGTTTACCATTTGCTATTGCCTTTTAAGACTGAGTACAGAAATGCTCTCTGAGTCTCTGTTGGATCACTTAGAATGACTGCTGCATATTGCTGTGTTTTAATAATTTTCAAAGGCTGGTAGCCAACAGCAAAAAGTACAACCTTCCCATTTAGCAATACCATAAGCACTGTCTTCAGTTAGATTTCAGGGCTAGGCTAAAGCTGAGGACATTCACCGGCTGCTGATATTTTGAAATAACTTCCCACTTCCTTGTACTACTGTGTTGCTCTTCAGACTTTTTGATATGATACTAGACATTGGTGGCATTTAGACTGAATGTTTGTTGCCCAAACAATTCTGAATTCCAGGAAGTAACAGACAGAAGAAAATGTATGTGTTCTAGGGGAATGCTCAAAGGGAGGAGAAATAAACTCACATCATGAGCTGCTGTGTCTTTGCTAGAGACAGTGCCTTCAGGAGCCCTCCTTCCACTCTGGTGATAACTTTACTTGTCCATGCCCACACTGACTTCCCAGTACAGGCAGTCTTTCAGTGTTTTCACCTAAATTGTATTCTTGATATTGTAAAAAATAAAAAGTTTAACAATATACCTACAGTTGAGCAGACATAATTTTCTAGAAGACCTCTCCATTCATTTTGTGTAGGAAACAGGAGGAGGAAGTGCCACAACCATAACTGGTGAACTTTGTCTATTAACTGAGCTCTGGGTGCAGAAACTCATCACTTTTAACATTTTTCACTGGCTGCTGTGAAGAAGAGCATGAAAAAAAGAGAAAGTGTAGGCTCAATGCTCTGAATGCTATTTAGGAATTCTCCAGAGAGGAACAGAGAGAACCAGCATGAATAACTGCTAGCAACTTTCTCGTTAATTAAAATCTGACAAGCAGCTGGCAGCTGAAAGGAGGAGCTGTAGGTGGGGGAATCCTGTGGTTCACCACCACATTCCTTACATTCATAAAAGCTACGGAATATTTCACTGTACGCCCGCCAGAAATGTCGATGGAAATGTGAATTAAAAGAAAGAGCTGTCTGAAGGTGACAGAGATGTTGGATGTAGCCCAGGTAATCCACAGATGAAAATATATGAAAGTTTAGTGACATGTACGAAGCAACTTCTGTAAAGAACTTTTATTCTGATGAAAGGTAATATGATTCAAGAGATGCTATAGTCTGCAAGATGAACCCGTTCAGGCAAGAAACTCATTTCAGGGAAGAGGTAGAATAAATTCCCTTTGTGCCATCCCTCTGAGCCCAAACATTGGGTTAATGGTTTTGGCCAGAGTAGATGAACTATTTAGCATCTCTGTGGGAGCTTTGCTGGGCTGCAGCATGCTGTGGTGTACCTTTCCCTGCCCTCTCATGGAAAGGCTGTGACACTTTTCATGACATCTCTCACGCTCTGAAATCACCAGCCTTGCAATAGTGGTTTTCAGGTTTCTGATAATAGATAATTCCTTAGAAAACAGCCCACTCATTTCCTGAAGGAGGCTATTTCTTATTTTACACAGTACCTTCTGATTTGTTCCTAGTCTTGGCATTGGATTGCATGTACATGGCTAAAGCAAATGCAACAATTTCCTCTTGCAGCTTAGTCCCTTTGCTGGTACCTCTTGGTCTTCTTCACAAATTATCCCCTCATGGTCAGGCAAAGGCTTATAAAAGAATGCAATTATTGCTTCATAACCATGAGATTTTTGCCCATATAGAATATAATAGAATCTTATTTTATACCCAGTGTCTTTTATTTATCAAGATATTAGTCTGAAGGGCTTTACAAAATATGTGAAGTATCAACAGTGCCATGACTGGGAGGTCCACAACAGGAGCCATTTTGTGTGCAATAATTAAATGACATTTCCTTGCACTGAGAACTGTGGAAAGTTGGCCAGCCATTATCATGTGGAAAATAATTTTAAATCCCCCTGGACAGTCACCACAGGCAGCTGGAAGAGTTTACCCTGAAACAAAAAAATCATCTTGAAAAATGATGTCTCTGGTACCATTATTCTGAATATGAACCAAAGCCTTGGGGGAAAAAAAAAACAACCAAAAAAACACCAAACCAAACTTTTAGCTTTTCTGTCATCAGTTGCCTTAATTTCTTCCCCATTTCAGCTTCCTAACAGTTCATTTCTGTTCAGTGGCTGGCGTTTAGGTAGAATGTTTGTTGCCCAAACATTTCCAAATTCCCGGAGGTGACAGAGGGAAAAAAAAGCATGGTTTTTAGGGGGGTGCTCATAGGGACCCTTTTCTGATTCCTCTGTCTCATAAGCACTGCTCCCTGTGTTAACTTTCTCATTTTTGTAATCGGACACTGCTGGAGATTTAACTAAAATTAATTCTAATTGTCCTTTCATCCATGGAGGGTAAATATAGGGGACTTGTTAATGTTTCCTTATTCTTTAATGAGGTGTTTTCTCTCACTCAGTTAACAAAAGTGGTAGGCTGCAATTTATCTCTACTAAGATGTCTGACTGCAGTTCTGTTTTCCAGCTGAATATTTTATCTCCTCTTGCCTGGTGTGGTACAAGTGCAGTGGAGAGCGCTAATTGCCTGTGCTGTATTCCAAGACCATCTGCTGAAATCTGGGTTTACTATGGTGGTTCCTTTCTTCAACAGCTTATAATTCAATGCCCTCATTTTACTTCCAGGACCTTCAGTTTCTTTGCCCATCTTCTGGAAATCATTGCCTTCTCCACACACACACCAGTATTTCTCATTCAGATAGATAATTAGCACAGTCAAAATTATTACATGGACAGTTTCTTACACAGATTTTCCAGTTTTGCTGTTTTGTCCATTCCTTTTAGTTTTGCCTTCCCATTTATTCTTTTAACATTTCTTAGAGCATGTAGTGCAGAAGTACACACCGAAAGTGGGGTCTGAGGCTGGGAAGTGCTGTAGGAGCCAAGAGCCTTCACAGGAACATCCTGAATGTACAGTAATAAGAGAACTGTGCTTGGCGTTACCCAACAAGCCTAAGAAGGACCCCCGGGTTCGGCGTTTAACTCCATGAGTGTCATCTCTATCTGCCCATGTGCAGAGCTTGTTAGAGCTGCAAACCTGTGGCCTGAGAATGTTCATCAGCTATAATAATCAAGCCCTGAACTGTCTAATTCAATAATCCAAATCAATGTAATGTCTGTTGCTTCATTTGAGATGCCGCAGTTGACCACCACCTCCACCTCCAAACAGCAAGCTGAGCGATTGCAGTCCTGACACCTACAAGACTGTCTGGTGAAATAAATGGACTCTATACATTCTCAGAGGCAATATGTCTTATAGTTTTATTTCCTTTCTTCTTCTAACAGTGGGAGATTTGGCTTCCCTTTTTCCCTGTTTCCCTAGTCTTGGCACTGATACAATGGCATGTCAAAAGAAAACAAGGCTGGGCAGTGGCAGAGCTGTAAGCCTAGAGGAGTACACTCCCCATGCACTTATATATTGGGAAATGGTGGTGTAAGACTGTGATCTCTCTCGTCCTACATTGTAACTTCCATTTGAGATTTTTTAAGTGTTTTTTTCTTTCTTTCTTTGTGCTAAAATCATGAAGTATCACAAATTTTCCCTATTATGAATATTTCCAAAAGTCATGTGTTCCTTCTCAGGTCCTTGTCAGTGGAGCACTGAACTATGTCCACCTGGGAAAACCTTCACTCCTACCATGGCATCAGTCCCCACAGAGCTTGAATAAAACACATCTACTCCTGGGTTGGCTTAGTGGTTACAGAAGCTCCTCAAGACTTGCCTGCTCTATTGATTTATAGGGATTTATCCTTTCCACAAAAATTAGGTGCCTGTATTTGTTGTTGTCATCTGAGTAAGCATGAGACATACTTAAAGCAAAAAGAAGCTTTATCTTCATGAAGCAAAGCTTTTGATTATTAAAGAAGTTGTGCTTTTATAAAAACACACACAATCAATAAAATACAGATATAAAATATAGCCTATATGAATCTCATATTCAGTTGCTCCAATGGTAATTTTTCTTTCAGAGCCTCTCAAAAACTGCCTTCTAGAATGGGATCACATACTTTGCTTTCTTTTTCTTCTTTACACCTGGGCATCTGGTAGCTCCTCAGTTTAAAGGAAATTCCAAAGCATTTATCAAGTAACTTTTTCTTTCTGAATTTAGGGGACTTTGTTTTCTGACATTGCCAGTAGCTACTTGGCATAGGGAAGAATGGGAAAGGTGCACTCAAGCTATCTGACAGCACAACTCTGATGGGTGGATGAGGCCACAGCTTGTTAATTCTCCTGTCTCCTTGTCTTTCCTCGCAGGCTGTAAGATGAACTGCGCTCATAAGTGACCATGGTCACATTCTGCAGAACATATACCATATATGATCTGGTTTTGTTGGTTCAGGCTTCTAACTTTTTACAGAGACTATCTATAGTAAAATACATCCTGCAAATATTGGGATTGTTGTGACAATCTTTCTTTTGGTATAATACCTTTCATTTTTTAATAAGTTGTTAATTGAAATTCTAGAGATTTCAGGTAAGAATGCACATTTTTAAGACCAGTAGAAGATTAATAAAAAGTGATGCCTTTTCAAGAAAGGTTTTTATTTCCATTAACTAATATTCTCAATAGATTAAAAATCTTGGAAAAAATCCCCAAACTTTTTTTGCACACTTATAGCCTGTATTTGTTCTGTATATGTGTAATCATGCGATACAGATATTTATATATGCTAACACTTCAGCACTAAGATGGTTCCAACAAACAGTTTGAAAGATCATACTCACCTCTTTTTGAAAGCAAACTGTGGGAGAATTCTGCTGATATTTTTTCATATACCTGTATTACTGGAACCCATATTTTCTTTTCAATGTTCATTACTGCTTTGTGTGTGGCATAAACAGATAAAAACAGTCAAGTAGAATGTATTACACAATGAAACATTTTTGTGATAGACCTGGTTTCTGCTGAATTGACGAGCAGCCAAAAGCAGACTAACCAGAATTATTATTCATCCTGATTTTGCTGGATTTATTCATTAAAAGGGTGTCAGCCTTTTCTGTTTCCTGTAAAAAAAATATGTATTTATGTTGAAATAATGATACTGTGTTGGACTGGCTTAGCATAACAGTCTGTATTGCTTTCTTCATTCTACAAACTGATATTTAGTTCTCTGCCAGTGAATCCAATGAAAGATCCCAATGGAGAGCAATGGATTCCTTCTTGGTTGTGAAGAAACTAGAGTCAGCATTTCCAGTAACGTGTTAGAGCCAGAAAACCAGATGCCTCCACAGTAGGCCATCTCCCTGTCTTGCCACTTCTGTTTCTGTACTAAATATTCAGGTTCTTCTGTCTGCCCAGAGTGCAGAAAGTTGTCATTTGCTGCACCCTCCTTCCGTCCCCTCAAAACGCTGCTGGTACGATCAGACTTGTGACTTGGCAGTTTGATTGCACTCTTCCCTTTGCATTCTTCTATTAATTCTTTCCCCATTACTGTATCAAAAATAAACTTCTTATCTTTGTTTGTGAAATCCTACAGTGTTTATCTCCATCCTATTCAATCTTCTAGCACACAGTGATTTGCTTCCATCTTCTTCCATGCCCATAATGCTTGACTTGACCCCCTTTTCTTAGTCTGCTCCAAGCACAAGCACCTTCCTATCACTCCAGCTACATCCTGAAAGCCATCACCTTATTGTCTTTCAAGTAAGGGTGTCACATTTCCAGAAATAATTTCTGCTCATCATTTGACATACTGTGATTTCTGTCTGCATTTTTTTTAATTGTTTGCTTTTTCTGTTCTGCTCAGTTCCTACCTTAATTTTAAAACCTACAGTTTTTCTGGATCACATCCTTACAAGTATTTTGAAAATGAGTGCTTTAGGCAGCATTGCTGTCGTGGTTTAACCCCAGCCAGCAACTAAGCACCACGCAGCCGCTCACTTACTCCCCCCCCATCCAGTGGGATGGGGGAGAAAATCAGGAAAAGAAGTAAAACTCCTGGGTTGAGATAAGAACGATTTAATAGAACAGAAAAGAAGAGACTAATAATGATAATGATAACACTAATAAAATGACAACAGGAGTAATAAAAGGATTGAAATGTACAAATGATGCGCAGGGCAATTGCTCACCACCCGCCGACCGTTACACCCAGCCAGTCCCCGAGCGGCGATTCCCTGCCCCCCCCTTCCCAGTTCCTAAACCCAATGCGACATCCCATGGGATGGAATACACTGTTGGCCAGTTTGGGTCAGGTGCCCTGGCTGGGCATGAGAAGCTGAAAAATCCTTGACTCTAGTCTAAACACTACTGAGCAACAACTGAAAACATCAGTGTTATCAACATTCTTCACATACTGAACTCAAAACACAGCACTGTACCAGCTACTAGGAAGACAGCTAACTACATCCCAGCTGAAACCAGGACAATTGCTTATGTTTTTTAATTCTTTATGCAGTACCTACCACAACAGCTGCTTGACTGGGACTGTGGTGGTGCTCTTAAAGTTCCCTCTTTTTAGGAATATAGGTATGGACAGGACATACATAGAGAGTTCCCCAGAGTCAGACTTGTTTGGATAGTCAAGCTTGAATCTTGACCCTGTGCTTTATGCAAGGTAGATTATGCTCTCTCCTCATCAGCACACAAGATAAACAGGAGTTGAAACAAAACGGGTATACAACTAGCACACCATGGCATTACTTGCAGTGGAGATACCAGCAGTTAGTGTACCTCTAGTGGTGTTCACCCCTAGGAAGCTGAGGATTAACTCTGGGACCTGCAGAATCAAGAGCAGAAAAAGGCTACGCATCTTCCACAATAAAATGCAACAGGGGAAAACATAAAAGGAAGAGAGAAAACAATTTATACAATGAATGCAGGGAGGAAGAGGAAAGCCAAAGTACGAAACCCAGTTTTATTTTAAAAGGAACAAACAAACTATCATTCATATATGTTTTTTTCTAACCCCCTCCCCCCTCCCTTATTCCATTACTACAAATAATACAAGTATTGAAGGGACAGCTTAAGCCTTTTGACTCTTCTATAACATCCCTCTTCAACTCTTGTCTTTTTCCCATGGAGATAATGAAAAGCCTTGAAGTAAACAAAGCTCAAGCAGATCTCCTAAAACTTTCAGTGAATCCTAACAAGCACATCAATTGGAGTAGCTGTAATTATTTGATCATCTTTTGGTTTTATATTTCATGCATGGTTATTTTTGTTTTTCCCTTGATCTCCTGGGAATTGTCTGATAGCTAACTCTCCCTGGGTTCTATGTTTACTCTGTGAGATGATTATTTACAGCTGAGTAAAGAGGTGCAATATCTGATGATCCAATTGTGCATCCCTGAATGTCTCCTGCCTCCCAAGCAATCCCTATTTCTTCTCTATTTAAAAGAAATCAAGAAATTAACTTCCTTGCCAGAATTTCTCTGAATTTTGCATGATAAAACCATAGTGGATATGAAGGAATAAGGCATTTCTGGAATGCTGGCCTATTTTTAACTTTGTATACTTCAGTGGTCAAAGTTACGCAAGCATTTTCTAAAATAGTGCCACATGTCCTCATAGTGGAACATGCATACCTTACGGTTTTATCATCAAATGCGGAAACAGCCCTAAACATCACAGTGAGACAGCTCAATGGGTGGTCTGAAACTCCTACCTTTCCTTCTTAGAGCAGAAAGGAAACTCACGTATCAAGTCCTTGCAGAAAAGACTAATGTGTGGCTAGAAGAGCAAATAATCTAACGGTTCTAAGGATTGGACTCGATGGTCTTAAAGACCTTTTCCAACCTAAACGATTCTAAACAATTCTATAGTTACAGGACAGTTTACACTGATAAGATCATTAAACTGTGCTTTTCTTAGGTTCACATGTTTAACGATTTTTAATCAGCAATTTGGGGTTTGAAGAAGTGGGTGGCCAGTTAATCTCTTATTCATCTTTTCATAATCAATTTAATGATATGCTATGGATATTGTAAAGCATTAGGATCTTTATACTTATACTCTAGGATGCAAAGGCAACTTCTATCTCTGCAATGGATGGATTTTCCTTCATTTCGAACTACATTAAATTATCCACTACAAAAGCTATGCCTGCAAAAGAACAGCAGAAGCTTTTTTTTTTCTTGGAATGTGTGAAATCTGTTGTTCGGTAATTGCTATTTTTAATGTAGCAGTGTAGCATAGTGCAGGGTTCACCCACACATTCTACATCTCTGCACGTAAAGATTACAAGGTGATTCATCCTTCAGCTTGGATTTTTCAAATGTAAATCTTTTTCTGTAGAATGGATCCAGTCTAAAATATAGATGAACTTCAAAATGTCAAAATTCTTGTTTTAGAATCATATTTTGTAGGAGTTGCTAACTAAGGCCTTGTTCCCTCAGCCTTCTTCATTTCAGTCTTTGGACCTAATGTAACTTCTTTCTCTTGACAGGAGCCTGTGAAAGTACAAGTCCACCAACAAGGAGTTTAACGCAACTAAAACTTCCCCAAAATCTGCTGGTCCAGGTCTGCTTTCAGATCATACTAACATCCATACACTTGCTACTTAGGACACTTACTGTGGATTTAGACTAGCAAACCAATTAGAATGTGGTCGGGAGTGTACCTCGAAGTCAAAAGGACAGTGTCTGTATTATGGAAATACGAAGCATTCTTCAGTGTAGCTCATAGGTTTCTCTCTTTTAATCAAATCACTGAAATAGGCAAATGAGACAAAATGTTGCAAATTCAACATATTTGTGAAAACTGGGGCAAAAAAAGTTTTGCTTAAACTCCAAGCTCCATGATCTTTTCTTTTTTGTTTTGAGGAAATGACATTCAAATAATGAAAAAAGTAGAGCATTAAACAAATCATACTCACTTTTGTTCAGCAATGTTTTTTAAGTTTTTGGACAATCAAGAAAACCAAAAGGTACAATCAGTTTTGCTTCTCTTTCCCATCTCTTTCCCTTGCTGGTGGTCTGACTAAGACAACACCCTTGTGATGGGCTGCAAATGCTGCAGGGGAACATAGCAAAAATATTTTAAAATAGTTCTAACTTACCTTTGCCTTTTTAAAATCTTGAAAATACTCCTACTAATGGAGCCTTTTGTAGATTTGCTATCCTTTCCTACCAAAGCTTAAAGTTTTGGTCTAAGTTACTTGACAGTGACGCTTTTCAAGCACTCAAATAAAGCATGTAACTTTATTTGCAGTTCCTGAGGCAACCACTGTAAATGGCAGTAACACAGAGAATCGCTGTAAGTTTACTGTTATGTCACTATGGTGTCCATATATAAAAGCAAACTACTGTTTTCTCTGGAGCTGTAATAAATACATTTTAAGGCACCCAGTTGCTAAGGGCGCAGATTGCTTTCAAGAAAGAACTTGAAAACACGTTTTGCTGGCAACTGGGAAGGGGCCCAGACAGCCCTGCATGTCCCCCCCCCGGCATCCAGCAGCAAACCCTGCGACGACTGCTTCTACACCAGCTGGCAGAAGAAGGGAAAGGGCTGGGATCGTCCCCTGGGCCAGCGCCTCCGATCTGGTGGTGGGTCAGTAGGTGCCAGGGCAAAAGGCAGGGTTGGGGGTGGAAGACCAGAAAAGCCATCAGCACTCCAGGACAGTCCCCTTGGTGCGGTGTCACAGCTCCCAGCGGGTTATCAACTCCCACGGCTTCTGTTCTCCCTGTTCAGCAACTAGCTGAGCAGTGGGCTCCCAGCTTGTCACGTGTATCCTTGAATGTGGCGCTCTCAGGCAAGCTCTTGGGATCAGGAGAAAAATCTGAGGGTGCAACTTAAAAATTTGGTGCTGCAAGAAGTCCTGCTCTACCCTAGGTGTTTTTCAATGGGATGTTTTCAAAAGGACATTTTAAAATGAAAAATTATTAACAAAATATTGGCTTTGATGCCAACATTTAGGCCATTTTTAGATGTGTAAATAGACTAGCAAGAAGCTCTACTTAGGAAAGTCTTTTTGGTAAAGGATCCCTCTGTGCCACCGGGTATGTCTGCATCTGACTCCATACGATACAACCCACTCTCCTTCGTAACATTTGGTCTTCAGAGATGAGCTAAAGTGCAGAGCCAGAACTGTCTTTTCTCCAGCGATTTTTGAGGATCCTGCAGACTGGCATTAGTTCAAACAATCTGCAGGTTTCTTTTGTATTTGTTATATTTCCTTCCTAGTGATCTTCCAGCAGAGAAGTTTGTTTGACAGACCCCTCGTTCGCTGAGGAAAGAGCGGAGAGGAAATACCAGCACACGTTTATTGACAAGGAGCTTGGAGCTCTTCCATTAGCATATGGGATGTCAGAAGAGGCCACCTGTTTACTGTTCATGCAATTATTCTCAGGTCATCATGGATAAATGTGTACTGCCAGCACGGTATGTGTGTGTTTGCTGGTGCAATCTGGAGCAGAGGGCTCTGTACCTTTCCACAGTCAGACAGGTAGAATTCCCTTTCTCATTCTTTCTCTCTTCGGTCTAAATATAGTCCCCAAAAATGTATTAATTGCTCTGATTTCTTTCCTGGGAAAATAAGAGATACATTTGCCCTAGTATTCAGAATTTCTTGATGTTTCAAGCAAGCTGCATGGGCAGATTAAAAAAAAAAATCACATGCCTAACTCATATCAAAACGTATTTCATGGGATGCAGTTACCATCAAGATGCTGTTAATTATCTTTTAAAAAAATTAAAGCTTCTAACTCACCAATATTTTCCTTACTTTTCATGCTGCAGTAAGGCAGGAGCTGGTGAGACTAAGTAGCTATTCCCTTTTCAGAAACTCTCCTTAAAGACCTCAGAAGATGTAGACATATATTTACTGACATTTACCTGAGTGTTGCCCCTGTCATACCTGTATGTAGTTTCCTAATGAAATTGAGGTATTGAAAGAAACATATGTCACCTTTATTATAAAATACATCTTTCGATCCTCTGTCTCTGCTTTTACTCATCTGGGTTTGCCAGTTCTAAAGCTTTACTTTCTAAGTACTGAAGCATTATGGCATGTGATCCCTTCACAGGTGATGTAATACAGTTTTAAGGAGAAAACAGAAAATGCAAGTAAAATTATTTTCAGAATGTTCTACATCTAAAAAAAGGAACTACTGCTGAAATAAAGGCTCAGAAATAAGAAAGTGATATCGCATAATTCCATCTCTTTTGTGTCCTTTTTTTCTAATTGGGCACCATTATTTTCCAAGGCCAGAATCCTGAGAACCAGGTCAGACCTGCCCATGTCTTCATCTTCCCTTGCTCACCTGCCTTTGTGTGAAGGCGTATCTAGGAAGACCCTCAACTCAAGTCCGTGGTCCAATAAGGCTGTACAGTGAAATGACAGTAACTAATTTTCCCCAGTCACACTGTGGTCAGCCAAGACCCGTCTGAAAGTAAACAGCCATTTCATTATCAATAATTTCACTTTAAAAAAAATTGAAAAGTTTACAATTCCTGCAACGCAAACCAAACACAACTGAAGTTGCAAGTGATGGGACACTTCTAAGCCATAATTTAGTGTCTGTAGATGCAGATCTGTACTTCCACAGATGCTCTACATGTAAGTAAGAAATTTCTCTTTGCCTCTGAATGATAAAAAGCACAGCACCCTGGTCATACAAGACCTTTTTACAACCTTAGCAGCCTTTCCAACAACATGGCACTGGCTAAGTTTCTGGTCTATTTAGAAAACACAAGACTGTATTTATGCTTTCACATCATCTTAATTTTCTTTCAAAACCCAGCAGAAGGAAGAACATACAGACACCTTACTGCTGTCACCATGGTTATGCTTCTGACTCACCTGTCAGAAGGGACATAACTCTGCTGTGTTTGCTCAGCCAGCTCTCCAGCCTCCGTTTCGGGGGTGAATTTGCTGAGCGCTCTGTGGACTCTGCCAGCTGCGGTGAGGCCACGTGAAATTAGTACCGTTGCTCCCAGCCGGGTTGATCCAAAGCGCTGTGCAAAGTTTTAGTGAGGCTAAAACTTATTCACCAACAACTGAAGCATTCAGGGCACAGAAAAGTGAGTATTTATCACCACAGAATGCAGAAAAAGACACAAGGAGGTAAAATTATGTTTAAGCAAGAAAGCAGAAGAAATTCAGGTCCTCACTAAGAAAACTGCATGAGCCTGTTCTTACCATTGAGCACAGACGTAAGTTGCAGTGGTTGTGATGAATGTAATTAATGGATGTAAAATGAGAGCATAATCCATGTTCAGCACAATACTTAATCCCTGCAACCGTGCTATGGTGAATATCAAGGCTATGGCTTACGCACTCGCAGCCTGCTTTTAACAAAGCAAGCAATCTGAGGGTGCAAGGCAGAATTTCAAGTGCAATCAGTGCTCTAAAGTGTCATGGATTCTGAACAACTTTTGGAACTGTTTTGGGAGGGGGAGAGGGCATTGGGGTGAATGAGGTTGCTAAAAGTCCAAATGAAAGATTCCTATGGCTTTTCCATGTCTCCTTTCAAAATTTGAAGACAGTGAAGAAGAAACTTTTAGCTAACCACAGAAACATTGATCTTAGCTTCTTTCTCTCCAGCTTCATATTTTCTTAGCATAAAAAGAAGAAATGTTTAAAAAGTAACTTTTTTCCTTTTTCTACTAAAAATGGAAAAATATGGGGAAGGAAATTATCTAAATGAGCAGAATTTCAAACAGTATTTTTCTATTATGCCCTTTTTGACTGAAAAACTACCAGTCTTGACTTGTTCTAGCAGGAAGCTAAGAGCAATTTTGTGAAAAGATGAGTATGCAGAAAGGATGATAGTAAAATGCTTAAGGGATCAGTATGGCAATCAATTAGTTCTGCATATGTAGTGATATTCCAGGTAAGCGAATCCAAAAGAGATAGAAGCATCTTCTTGTGGCATGTACTATTTATATCAGGAATAGTCCAAGGAAAACTGAGAGGGCTTCTAAAGATAATTTTTAAAATGAGTAAATGGTTTTGGTGAATGGACAATAAGATTATTTATTCTGAGCTAAAAATGCTTTTGGCACAGGAAAATATACAACAGAAACCCAGTGGCTGATTATCTGGAGATCAAACATTTTATTCTGCAAAGCTTGTTAGCATTTCTTACAATGTCCAGATTCAGCAAGTGTGGCAAAATAAGACCTTATGTTAGGCAGGCAACATGTTAAAATTCAGCATGCTAAATAACCATCCAAAGTAGAAATACAGATACCTTTATGTTTTAATTACAATTCTTTTTATTGCATTTTTTCTTCTGCCAGGAATTGAGAGGTAAAGGAAATTTAGTTTGTTCTTTGTGAACCATTTGGTAAGACATGT
Organism: Haliaeetus leucocephalus; assembly: GCF_000737465.1. NCBI lineage: Eukaryota > Metazoa > Chordata > Aves > Accipitriformes > Accipitridae > Haliaeetus > Haliaeetus leucocephalus. The sequence goes on from NW_010972592.1 coordinate 1,308,753, forward strand.
CTCATGTCCAAAAGAGTTTGCTAAAAGAGACATGATTTCAGATGAGCTACTCCAGACTTGACGGCATTGCCAGTGAGCAACCCAAGGCAGAAAGTCTATCTGCACTTCAGTTTAAATGAAAGGAGACCTAAGAGCTAAGAAGAGTTACCAGAAGCATCTATTCTAAGAGTAAGGGGCAGCACGAAGAAAGAACAAATTCAAGATGCAGAAAAGGGTTTAAAAAATGAGATTAGTCTATCTGGAAGAATGCAGAGCAGAATATGCAAGTGGGAAATAAAAGATATAGGCAGGTGTGAGATGACGAACACAGCCTCCTGAAGATAAAGTTAGGGCGTCTGAATGTTGTGATGTAATGTTAAGCCAATGAAAGGAGCTCATCTGAGAAGGGCAATTCTAATAAAAGAGCAAGATAAAATACAAAGTTGAAATATTTAAAGTGCATTACTAGTAATTCAGAAATTTATCAGTTCACATTTTCCAAGATAGAACCAGATTCTGTGTTAGGGTGAAAAGGAAGCTTCTGTTAAAATGAAGGGGGAAATGGTGTCTTATAATATTTAACACAGATTTGCAGAATGTCCATTATGGGTGCTTATCAAAGATGAGTGTAGTTACAAGAGGCAAAGACTCCCCTGGTAACCGGAACAGAATTCTTTTAATATGGGGGGGGGGAGGTAACTGTAACATTACCAGGCACCTTATTGAATTTCCATCAATTTGAAAGGGATTTTCAGTTATTTTAAAAAACTCTGCCTCTGACACATACTTTTCAGTGACTTTACACAGGCTTAAAATCTTGAGCTATAAACTTTTCTCACTCACTGCAGTCATAATCTCCCAACAATGTAAAATATTAGCATTTAGCTATAGCAAGTTAATCACTGCAAACCTGAGGTATGCGATGTGAGTGAACGTCTTCTAACAATTGCAGTGGTTGTGAACTTTTGGTAATTGCCGATACCCAAATGTGAAGCCCCTTAAACTTAAGACCAAATTTCTGCCAGACAAGCCAAAATTAGGCACACCTTAAATGTATCAATAGATGTTAAATCACCTGAACTGGAAAGCAATTTTCATATTTTGTGTGCACTGTTAAGTTGCTTATACTCATAACACTACTTGTAACATTTGAAACCTTCTTACTTTTTTCACATCTTTCTAAGGACTTCAGAATATTTTGCAGATATTAATCAAATTTCAAAATGTTTCAAGGAGGCATTAGCTCACTGAGGCATCAGCTGCCTACATTCTTCTTTTCAGGAGGATATTTTTCTTTTCAAACAGTGTTGAGTAATGGATCTACCCAAGTGCTGGTGTGATCTCAGTAAAACTCCAGCCAGTTTCCATTGTATCTGGCCAGTCCTCGGGGTCTGGCACGTTTTCTCATATGTTTAATAACCCTCACCTCTTGCAGGACTGAAGAGGCTGACCAGAGAGGATAACATTTGTATTTAAATTGTAAGTGCAATTTTTAACATGTTCTTGCAAGCTGCTAAGTGTTCTTTTAAAGTGGAAAAACCACCATCGAAAATTACAGGCAATAATCAGTTCCTCTGAGAGTTGTTTGTTTAACTTGAGTTTACTTTTAACAGGTGTTCCCATAAGCAGGAGAGACTTTATTCCCTGTTTTGATTTATTATTCCCAGATTTAATACTCTGCATTTCTTCAGACTAAATTGTGTTGTGCACCGACTGACCTAGTGCACAGAAAGGTGTTGCTTCCTCTAGATACGGTGCAATTGTTCCTCAGTATTTGATCTCCACCTTTGATCAATAGCTTGCTATCAATTATTAATTTGTCGTTGTTACACTGTTGAAATAATGGATTGGGCAGCTATCCTTGCAGAGTTCTGAGTAAAAATACAATATTCATCAAATTCAACACGGTAAGCAAAGAAAAGCCCACTATGAACAAATCACCTCTGGTAGAAAAGTGCAAGTTTTCAAAAGAAAACTACCATGACCAGGGTAAATGTTGCAGCTACCTTTAAACACCAGCACAGAACTGCACCTGCAAAAGGAGAGAATGAGGGTGGAAACCAGGTGATGTTACTTCGGCTGGCATTCAGCTGCCGACACCGTGAGCTACATCTTTGTTCCTGGAGGGGCTTCACTATAAAGAGAGTCCAAAACAACGTTTTGCTTACAGCAACACACTTACCCCCAAACTCCTGAAATGATTTGCTGTCCGCATCCTAAGACAGCAAAGAGGAATGAAGGGAAGGAGGCTTTTCTCTAAAGAGGGCCTCAAATGAATATAGCAGCAGATAAAATGTTCTCTTGCAAAGGTCTTGGCCTCTAGATAGTACAGTGATGAATAACTGCCAACCCCAGCACCACCTATATCTATTAGACGAAGTTAGGAGACGGTTTCTCAGTGATCCTGGTACACTCTGCTTAAGCTGCAGGCTTTCTCAAGTGTGGGTGTTCCTGATCCTCTTGTTTATACACATAATATTTAGGAAAGCTGTGTCTTCCCAAGGGTCCAATTTCAGTAACAGGGGTCAATGGTGATTGAAGTCAATGGGATTTCAAAATATGCTTAAAGGTAAACACATGCTTTGGTACATTGCTCAGTCAGAGCCAGAATGAATGGTGCTGTTCAGCATTTCTAATCAATAAGCTCTCATGTTTGGGGGATGTATAATATCGGATTATGGTCTTTATCTGCTCTCTGCCTTAAGAGTCTGTAAAACTCCTCCTATTTGTCCTTTTGTTTTAGGGGTAGGGGTTTAGTTGAAAGCCTGATCTGCTGATCTGAGAAAATATTCTGAGATATTTAATAGCCAAAATTGAATATCCACTCTATTTTATTTACAGCTCACATTTGGCCTTTCAAAGTCCTCATTTCCAGAACCTCTCACATTTTCTGCTCCATGAATTCTTAATGAGTTCCAGTTGAAAGTGCTACAGATCCACATTTGGATCATAAAACCCCCCTGAAAGGTACCGTATGGCTTCCCCGAAGCCCCCGCTCCACCCTGCTGCTCTAGCCTCCCCCTCTTTTCGCTAAATGTTGGCAATTTCACCAGCAGTCAGGCCGACCCACTATGTTTTAAAATCCTTTTAATCCCCTTTATAGTAACAGAAACATTTGAGACTGATCTTTGAAGGCTTTGTACAGTGCAGAACACCTGCGGCTTAACGCGCCGTGCTAGCAAACACCCCGCGTGAGTCTAATGCGGTCTGGCACGTCAGAGCGCTGCTGCACAGCACCGCTGCCATAATGAGCCCATACCTTCACCTTAGGACCCTTACCTTCACCGCTAAAGCCGCTTTATCGAATGGCACACCAGCCCAGTAACTGAACGCATCTCACAGGTGCCACTAAAAACCGTCCACCGTGCCGACTGGAAGCCAGACGCCGGGTTGCCCCTGCCACACCGCGCAGCCTGGAGGTGCGAGAGCTTGGCTGACCTGAAATACAGGGTTCGATCCAGGCTTCCATCTGCACTCGTAAAAATATCCTCGCTAACAACCCGAAGCACCTGTGACTTTAGAAATTACTCTGAAAAAAAAATGTTTGCAAACACGTAGACGGGATGAAGTTGGTAAGAAGTAAAGGTTCCAGAAACTTTTAAAGCCTTTTAGGAACTGTCACTACAAGAGATGTCATCTATTTCCTTAGGTTTCGCTGTTGTCTTTGAGATGTTCATCTTTGGTATTTTCTCTCTACATACTTTTCTTTTAGACGGACTCTGGTATACCAAAATGTGAATTTATTAGTGTTAGCTCAGAAACTGCTCTGAGGACCAGATAAGGAGAGAGAGCCAAGACATGGAAAAAAGCAACCTGTGCTGAAAGATGTAAACCCACAATTACATGAGGAAATCCACTCCGGTATCTTATAGCCAATAAAGAAGGTAATTTAGTGCAGAGGACAGGCAAGGAGGCCACGTAGGCATTTGTGAAGACTAAAAGTCACACAGGAGGCTGGAGAGCAGGAGCTGCACATCGCTCGCTCTGGAGTTCTGAGTTTGCTCTGACTGTTTTAATGAGCCCAACCAACAGGCTCCTCTGACACATACTCCTCCAAATCAGCAGAAAAGCTTTTTTTTTTTTTTTTTCTTCCTGGGAATACTATAAAGTGCAATTAATCATGAGTGTACATAAAATGTTTGAGATCCTCAGAGGACATGGACCACAAAAGTGCAAAATGCAGCCGTGATAAAGGTTACTAGCACTGGGTTGGATCCTGAGACAAAGGGAACTGGTGGGGCTCTGGTCACGTAGAGGAAGGGAAAAAAAGGTTTGTCTGTTTTATGTACTACTGACAAGCATGGCACTAGTTATCCTGGGGAGAGCAAATGTACATCACATAGGAAGGCAATAAAGAATTTCGGCTGGTTGTCAGTGTTCCCTCCACGTTCCCTCCTCAGCTTTGAAACATGTAGGAGTCAAATATTCCCAAACTGATAATGGCTCACGCTGAAAATTAATTTTCATTACAAACTGAGTCTGCTTAGAAGATGATTTTTTTAGTGAGAAACAGCTATAAAATGCCAACTGTATTTGACCTCTTAAATTCCCAGTTCACCAACACGTGATTAATAATAAATAATAATTTAATTCATAAAGTACTCTTAAACGGCCACTAAAATGTTTTAATGAATCTTTACTGGCTTGAAACTACCTCTGAACAGAAAATATTAAGCAGCTTGAAATAAAAAGGAAAAGTAATAAAGTATCAGGCTACATTTTGCTTTTATTTACACTGGTGAAACTACGTATTTGCACTTCTAATCCACTTCTATGTAAACCTACAATCTCTTTTTTCCCCTGGATTTTTTTCTTGGAAGAAAAAGAATGTTGCAGTTTTGCCACTTTAGCCAAGTAAATTCCCACCAAAACCAACTTAGGGATGAGAAAAAAATAGGGTTAGGTCTACATTTTTCTGGGCACTCTAGAAAGATTTTTATGTCTCCTGTGACTTCCACCAGTAAATGGGTTTCCAGGAAATAGGGTGGTCTGCTCACTGCCGAGGCTCCATGCTGCTCTGCCAAAGGGTGTGACAAGATTTGGAGCGACCATGACTTCCACTGGAAAAAGTTTTTTAAGATTATACTTTTGGGATTTTCAAAAATTATCCAGCAAAGTGTGCATCCAAACTTTTCCGTTCCCAAACTGCAAGGTGGCCCTGAGCTCGTCTTTAAGAAAAGGAGCTGAACTGTTGATATCATGCAATTTCTCTCCGGTTTCATCAGCTGCAAGAAGTGCTCCAGATCATGCGGGTTTTGATTCAGAGATCTTTCCCTTTTGTTTTTGACCGGAGCTCTATAGTCATGTCCCTTAAACGCTCAGGGTTGAAATGCCTTTTTGTATTAACAGCCCTATAGTGTAAGACTCAGAAACTCCTATGACATTTCCAAAACAGAGCTCAAAGCTTTTGTTTGGAAAATGCTTAAGACAAAGGTTCCTCTTTTGAGGAGCTCCACCTCCAGATTTCCTTCTGACAAATGTAATTGCTGGTGAAACCCTATTTTCTGATGCAAAAAGTATAAAATAGAATTTTTTCAGCTAGCTCGAACTGAAAATATAAGCAGCAATCTGAGCCAGGCAGAGGAACACCACTTCCAGCTGAGCCAGGAGGAGGTGATTTTAGCTTCACCATTTAGACGAGGCCTGTAACACACAGTCCTTCTGCTTGTGTGCGTTACAGGCAATGCTGCAAATGCATCTCCACACTGAGTAATGACAGACATGCTGTTCAGTGAAATCTCAAATTCGCCTGCTTTCCAGCTATCTTGAGGAATGTGCACACATGCTTATATAAACAAAGGAGTACTTTTGAAAGTATACCTTCGTGCCGAGCTATAGCTTTTACCAATTTTTTTCTGCAGTTGCTATGGAGTCTCTGCTGAATTGTACACCATAGCATTCGGGTCACTGGAGCTGCTGCCCCACACGGGTCCGTCATCTCAAAGAGCTATTGTATTAAGCTGACATCTGTGAATGGCAGAGAGAAATGAGATGAAGATAGATTTATTTCACTGTGATTTTATTTCTCATATTTTCTCGCTGAAGTAGTAGCTAAGACTGGAAGGAAATGCGATATCAAAGAACAGAAGTATAGAAATCGAAAAGCAATCCTGTGCTTCTTTATGTTGAGTTCTGGTTCAGTTTAGGAAACAACCTGGAATATAGCAATGAAAATCATTAGCAGTACATCTCTCCTAATAATCTTAATTATGAAGCAAAATTTAAAGTCTCCCCAGATCTGGAGGAGGAAATTCAGATCAGAGTCTAAATTTCAGGACATAGGTCCCTCCAGTGATGCAGTAATATACAACAGAAACACATACTGTGGGATGAATAAAAATGTGTCAAACTCCTGCCTGATATTCAAGATGATGCACTAAGCAGCTGGGTAAATTCTATCTTGCCAATATTAAAACCAGAAAAATATGATCTACCTCTATGCACTCCCCTACCATGCCATCTCATCCCTAGAAATTAAGGAGACAAGGAAAAAAGGATGAAAGGGACATTCTGCACCCTTCCTCCCTGTCTCAGAGGCTCTGAAAAGTTCATAATTTAACCAAATTTGTCTCTAACTGAAATTACTAGCCTTCCTTCCATATTTAGAGAGTTTCTGCTTGTTGCTTTAATATAATTCCTCTGAGGATCTGCCAACTTCCTAAGCTCCTTTCCCTTAGACTTCTTTTTCTCCATCTGTAATTCTGAATGTGTTTATTTTACAAGTGAAACAAAATTCTTAATTGATCTAAGGAAAGGCAGTCTTTCAAATTAACCAAGTTCTCAGCTGTGCATATAAGAATATTTGTAGATACGTATCAAAACACGAGCATCAACCATCAAATGCAGGCAAGATATCATGTAGCTGATGTTATAGTGAATCCATATTATGTTCCTAACTAAGACCATGAGAAACATTCACTATAAAACCACACAGTACAAACACAGAAACTTAAATCATGCTCCTTGAAAAGTTTGCCAAGGTTCATGAATCTTTTGAACCAACCTGGGCCTATTTTGAAACGAACACAAAACATGATTTTGTATTGAAACCAGGTGGGACTCAGAAGTTTTTGTTATTTGGGGTTCATTTGGACTTGAAACCTGAAGCTGAAATCAAAGGATGGAACCCAAAAGTCATCCAGCTGAAGAAAATCTTTCTGATATGACCAATGAGAAATCATAGATTTTTCTTTTTTTTTAAGTGAAGCAATCAAGGCATGTATGCCATTAGAGTGGGAATCATATGTTATGATTGCACACGTTTTGGGAGAGTGCTCTGAAGGAAGGCACAGTAGGGGAACAGAAGTAGCTGATACATGTCTTATCCATTAAGAGTCTCCATCCGTATCAGTGAAGGACATATGTCCCCCTGTTATCTGCTGGATATAATCAAGACAGACAGGAGTCTGAAAGTCCAAAATTCTGTATTGCCGGCATCAGAGAGAACTGATAAACTGTCACTTGTGGTAGAGAAACAGAAGGAATAAAGTTTTTTGCTGTCCCTGTGAGATACTGAGCACTCCGAGTGTCCTAAAAGTAGGAGTCACTGGTGGCCATAAATCTGTAACAATATGATTGTGAGTTTGTACCAAATTATAGAAGGCACATAAACAAGGAGCTGGTTTTGTCCAGTTGGAGGCCTCTAAACTTGTAGTCCAGAAGTCTTGACTCTGTTACAAATGAACTCCTTTTGGTCTCATTTTCTCAGTCTGCAAAATAGGTTGCATGATGCAAAGCAGATTTTGTAAGGCATTTTAAGATCCTTACAAAAAAGCACAGTATAAAAGATAAAATATAGTACAAAATAGTAAGAAACCTAAAATATGCAATTCACATTTGCTAAGGTAAATACTCAGATGTTCTTTCTGGATAAGAGAAGGAAGATGAACTTATAGGCAAATGTTTTTTGTCTTTCGTGATAGCCATGTGAGAACAGTGGGGGTTTTTCAAAAAAGTATGTAAACAACAACCAGTCCACAAATCAAACAGCATCTTCTGAAGTAGCTTCATTTCCGAAGGCAAACTAGTAGATGAACAAGGCGCTGACTGAAGAAGATTTAGAGTTTAAAACTATTTCCACCAGAAATATTTTTTTTCACCAACTCCTACATTAAACAAGGAAAACTTTAAATATGTCTTTGAACAGTAACTGTTGCACATTTTACAACACAAGAGAAGGCAAGGCCAAACTAAAGCCCACTAAATTTTCAGTACCATGAAACCCTAAAGTGAAGGCTCTGGGGAACAGTTCAGTTCATTGCCATGAAAGCAAACACATGAGAGAAAACTCTTTGGATCCTTTTCCTACCACACACAGTTAAAGACACGTGAATGTGGGAAAGAATTTGATTGACTTTTTAAAATTTTTAATGACATGATTCGAGTGTTTGTAAAAGGTACTGGATTAAGACATGTCTGGAGATGGCAAGGACCCTGCCAGCCCAATTTTCCCAATTGTCTCCTGGGTAGTTTGCAGGTCCGCCTAGCTAGCAGAAGTAAGCCAAATCCATTAAATTAATTTCATAAAAACATTCAAAGAGGAACCAGGTGACCCATGTTCACCTTCACATCTCAATCTCTGCAGAGTTTGAAACAGGCTCAAATCAAAGGGTGTCCTTGCCTCCCAATGTATTTATTTTTTCTTAGATATTAATTTCTGGATCCAAAGTTCTCCAAAAATCTATGTGTTCAGATCAGCAGCTCTGGTTCATGTCCATCTCTTTACACAGTGTTCTTACTTGCTTAAAAGGATGAAAACAAAGAGATTGCCAATATAAAATGACCAAAGCTGGTGGAAAACATTTGTTTCTAATATCATTTCTAAAGGGATTTCATCAGTCTCCCTCTATAACTAATAGAGATAAGAAGTTAGACTGTGTATTTAAATGGAAGTAACCTAATAGAAGTAATTAATAGAGATAACAAGGTTAACTCTTACTGCACGGAGTCTGGCTTCATGCTGAGCTGATACACTAGTCTGAGGAATGACTTTGCTTTTGCAGTTTTGCAGCTCTTAACATGTGATATGATCAAAGTGCTTTTCAATGCAAAAAGTAAATATTAGGGCAGCAGAATTGCATTTTCTCTAAGAAAGGTGACCTACGGGCAGTTTTGGGTTCCTTTATCACACCATGCCCTTCTGCCTAACCTGGGATCGCTTGACAAGGAGATAAGAGTGAGAGGATCCCACATAACGGTGATGTTGTGCCTCAACCCTCCCAGTTATCCAAGTACATTATTATCAAGCCCCATGTGCATAAACATCTGGAGTGGTCACAGGATTTGGTATCTGATTAGCATTAGCACATGTGTGAGGATCCAAGGAAGTAACAGAGCAATTTTCATTTCCATTACTCTGCTGATCCGCCTCCTGAGCTGCTTGCTTACTGTTTGGAGTCGCTTCCATCCCCCCTTCCCCAAGCCATTTCTTTCCACATCCTTTTTCTCCCTCTTTCCTTGTACCAAATGGAGAACAGCTATGTGGCTGAGCTCTGCCCCAGGGGCAGGATGCAGGAACAAGCAGCAGAGGACAGAAACTTTGAAGGCAAATAAAAAGGTAATCCTGTAAACTGATGACTATTTACTGAGCCCTTCTCAGAATCCAGAAGACAAATGAAAAGTGTCACTTTAGAAACCTCATTATTTTAAGCCAGCTTTGTGAAGGCTTGCTTAATATTTTTTGCGTTTGGTGTTACCAATGCTGTCAGTGCAACAGCAACAGCTCCCAGCTGTTCTTGCCACCCGGCTTCCCAAAATGGAGGGTGACTTTGGGGGTGGGGGGAGTTGTCTTTTTTGTTGTCTTTCTTTTTAAATAACAATGATTTCCCATGCTCACAAACAAGATCAACACAACAGGCACGAGTCTTCACTCACACGTACTGCCCGGTAATGAGAAGAGGAAAGTTCAGGACAGTGACTCTGTTTTGCTGGACAACAAAAGTACCAACAAACTGGACAAAGAGCACAGAAGGATTAAAAAAAAGCCTCTGATTCAAAGCAAATATTTTTATTTGAATTTTCAAATGAATGTACTTTTACTGCATTCCTTCCTTTCTGGGCTCACTTTCCATAAACATGCTAGTGAATGAACTTTATAAACAGGAATACTTGCTAAAAGCTAATTTTAGAGACTGAGTTTTCAACTGTTCTCCAAAAGCAAATTCCAAACCAAACTTTAATATGAATTTTACACTAGTGATACAACTTGGGCACGCTTGGCCTACCCAAGACCACTACTGATGACCCAGCTACAGCAAGTGCCATCCTCAGCCTCCTCCCTGTCCCTGTCCCTGCTCCCTGCCACTGCCACTGCTAAAGGAAACTGTCCCAAGCTTCAAGCCCTGCCAGTTCAGATCTGCCTCCCTTTGCTCCCTAGCTCACCTCTGATATGATTATGGTTAAAGAATAATGTGAAACTTATTACAGTTTGGCAATTTTTTTTCAACTGAAATGCATAGAACCAGGCCAAAGACTTAAGAAATTCCTAATTAACTATTTAACCTAGCAGATCTGACAGGACAGTAGCTTCTGGCAGAGGGGAAGGGACAAGCAGTCAGGAATGGCCTGGGAGTGGTGATACTTAGCACAGGTCAGCAGCACTTTGTCTGTGTTACTTTGTCTGATGGCATGCTTAGAAATACAAACTTTTTGGTGAGTTGTATAAGCCATTTCACTGGGGAGCATAGCTAAAACCATCTAACAAACTCTGTGCAACTCTGTTCACAGTGAGTTTTTCCCTAATGGGTTGTTTTTCAAATGCATCTAAAATGTTGATTTTGCAAAGAAGCACATGAAGAATACAAAACATGGTTAGAGTAAACATGTGAACATAAAAGCATCAATGCCAGTGGATAAATTGCTATTAATTAGTTGTCTAGCTCTAAAGAAAAGTTGCTTCAATCACCTCTCATGGGTTGTTGCATCAACTGTTCTCCATTTCCATAAGAAGTAGATAAATGACCAACTGGTGAAAATCTGCACACACCTTAGTGTCCCCAGAGAGTCAAGAAGCAACATATCTTCTGTTCCACCTCAGGCCCATCTCTAATAAGAAGGTTAAAAATGTATCTACCATAAGGTATAGAGACATTGAGCAATACAAAAAATATGAAAGCAACACAAGAAGTTTGCAATGAAACCACAACTGTGAGAAAAATCAGAGTTAAAGGAAGTGAAATCCCAGCTCTGCTTCTAACTCACTGTGTGGTCTTGGGCAAGCCACAAAGGGCCATATTTTGAACATCTTACACTAGTAACCAGCTCCTTACAAAACATTTCTGCTTAACATTGCAGTCCACAAAACTTGCACTTGAACTATGGAAACAGCCTGAACATGGGTCTACTTATGTGAGGACAAGTTTTTCAGTCTGCTCCTTGAGCTCAATTTGCTTCCATCTATCCACACAAAGCAGAAAAAAGCTCCTACCACTGTGAGAATGGTGTTGCTGGGATTCAGCCTAATTAGTTAACGTTTGCACAGCTCTTGGAAAATGGAAAGTGCGAAGTAAGTGCTATGCAGCTGGAGCAGATGTAGTTTAAACCTAATCTCCCAGCTTTGAATTTGCAGACTTTTTAAGTAGCTGCAGCATGTATGTGAAAAGAGAATAAAGAACTGTCAGGATCTCCTCTCTAGTAGGACTGAAGCCTCTATAAAAGAACACAGCGCATGCTATTTTAACTTGTATTTCTATTTCCCTGCCATGTTATCAAGAGAGTGGCCTGCCACAAGCCACAGACATTGCTCTACAAAACTTTTAGTGTGCTGGGAAGTCCCAGAGATAGCTGCACACCACATCACCGTTATTACATAGTGTAGGTCCAACAGCAGTGCATTTCACGTATTCCAAATCTTTTCCATACACTTGGCACTGTCATACCTTAGTCCCCTAGATTTTGCTCCACCTTTCTTGTTTCCCTAATACGGTTAATGCTACCCAGCTGTTTGCAGTCAGCTTTAAAAACTATAACTAAATTAGCATTCCTGCTGAAGCTTATTCCCTGAGTATATATTCCCTACATTACTGATGTTCTCCATGCATTTCTTGACATTCAAGTATGGCTTCACTTTTATTTGCACAGTGTTATGTTTCAAAAAATAAGAGTCATTTGAGAAAAGGAGAGATGGGCCTGGAGAAAAACTCTGGATCCAAACAGTCCCTGGATGCTGGAGAAGTTTACATCCAGGCTGGACTAGAAATGTGCAAGTAAACCTCATCACTCGTCAGATTCCCTGTCCTTCTGTTAAACTGTGAGTTCTTACAGCATGTATGCCCTAGCAATGGCAAACCGAGACCTTCCCTAATGATAAATTAGGGGGATAAGTTCAATGACAATTATTTAATACAACAACTACACGTTTAAACTCCAGGGTTGAAATTCTGCCTTGCACAGCTTGCACCCCAGCAATGCATTTAGGCATCTTTAAATGAATCTTGCTTTTCACCTACCCTGTAAAAACCAGGGTGGGGAGACTCCCTGCAGTGAGTCAGGTCTTACTGGTGCCCCGTGCAAGCTGCAGAGCTCCAGCACCAGCACCACGTGCTGGGGGTGCTCAGGGTGCAGCCCCATGGCCATCCCACCCAGTATCTGTGCTGTGGCTTTCTGCCCCAGGGACAGACCCTCTGGGGCCCTCAGGATCTCTTCTCACCCAGGTTTGTCATTAGGCCCCTCTAAGGTGGGATGTTAGCTTGGCTTGCTGGTTCAGACCTTTCAGGATTGGGTCCTAAAGAAAATATATGTTTTGGTAATGCCGTGGTATCAGAATGTATGATTTTCTTGGAAAGTGGCAATTTAAACAACCTCCCAGTAATGTGGCCCTACCTGGATTCCTAAACCTACAAAAAATAAATCATTTTTTTATTATTCAACCGTCATGCAGTCCTTCTATCCCTGTAAATATCTGTCTTGTTTGAGTGTGGCTTACAGACATTTATTCAACAGGATTGTTCACCGCTCCTGTGCCTGAGTAATGTGAATTTCTTCCCCTTCCTTGTTCACTATCATTTGTACAAAACAAATGTCCTCTCCTATTCCGTGTCCAAACCCTAAGCCCACGGTGAGCACGTTGCCCCCCTCCCGCTGCGCCCTGAGGGGGGGCAGCGAGGTGAGTCAGCCCCTGCACTCCTGGCAAGAAGCTCTGAAGCCCTCTCCGAGAAACAACAGCTTAATGAAGGGGCAAGCAGGAGGGAATTAAAAATGCATCTGCATAAAACAAGTCAGTCCCCAGCAAGCTCCTGCTGGCAGACTGCACACTGGCCTCCGATTCAGCAGCAGATTTAAGCGGACGCTAACGAACGATTTCACTGATGGAGAGAGGAGTCCGTGTGTGCCGAAAGTTCACTGCTTGCTGAAATCATTTGTTCGGTCAAGTTTCAAAGGCCTCTGTCTTCTGCGGCATTAAGGGTCAGATTATTAATTTAATCGAGTGGTTGTGCTATGCAAGGAAGTAGAAAAAATCTGCTTCCACCTTGGCCAGAGCAGTAAAGCCTGGAGCAGGTTTACATGGTTTTTCATCGCTGTTAGTCCCTGCGACAAGCAGAATTGAGTCCCTGCTGCTCCTCACCCGAGAAATGTCAGTGTCAGTCCTGGCATGGTCCTTCCTCCACTTTTTGCCAGTAGGAAATCACTGATTGCAGCAGACCTCTTGTTTATCCGTTGCTGATCCCTGCACAGCCCGCTCTCACAAGCCATCAGTGGATCCAATGCAAGCATCAGGAGTGCATAGCACTAAATGTGCACATTTGGGTTTCACATATTTAATTCCAGGTTTTGTTTGAGGGCCTTTAAGCAGGGAAAGGGCTGGATAATTATATTGGGGGGGAGGGGTAATACTAATTTCATAGGAGGGAGATACTTGGAAAGCAATGGTACTGAAAGAGACCTAATGGACATTAAATTAGATATGAAATTTCCATCTGCTAAAATGGCAAAAAGCCTCATGCAAATATGGGATGCATTTACCGACAATCCATGTCACAGGCCAAAAAAAAGGAAACTTTCTTTCTTTAAATGGCAAAGTACCAACAATGGCATAATACCTAGAATGCTACAGTCAGCTCTTGACATTATTGTGTTCAAAGAGTTCAGAGAAAATTAACAGAAATGAAGAAATGCTGGAAGAAGAGGTCTATAAAAAGTGTTAAGTGACTGTGTGTGCATGCAGAAGGACGCAGTCAATTCACGCATCGGCCCCAGAGCACAGCCCGGAGAGAGTCCAACATAACCCAGACTGCTTTAAGCTTGCGTGAATGAGGCCCACCAAAACGGACACATCTCCAATCCCAAAGTGAAATGAATCCAAAGATGGGGAGTCCCCCTCCACAAAACTGAGCAGGAGTAGAGCTAGATGAAAAATGGAGGCTTTTCAGCAGAAAATATTGAGAAAATAGAGCTATTTTTTGAAGTGTTTCCAAGAAACTGTATTCCAGCCTCCTTGTATAGAAGAGGAATCCAGAGATTTGCTCTGAAGATAGAGTGCTGAATTCATTGACCACAAACATTTGATGTGTGCAACTTCAATTACAACTTTCCAAAATTAAAGAAGTGCCTGAAAATTCCAGGAAAATAATCTATTTTTTTCTCTTTTATCACTTTTAAACATAACCCATACCTCAATTTCTTTCTGTGTTTGCCCCTACCACAGCATCATGTCCCTGCACTTCTTTTCTGCTCCTTTTGTAGCCATTTCTCCCTTCCAATGAAATGGGTAATTCACAAGTACATAGAGCTCTGCTGCAGGGAGTCCAACTCTGCATTGTCATGAATCCTGTCCTCACTTGACCTAAAGGTTTAATTGGTGATTGAAGATATTTAAGTATAATCCAGTATTAGCATAATATGGGTGGTAATTAGTCTTGGGTTTGAAGGAAGGATTATATGCCCTGGCCACTTTCCTTGTGGCTATCCCTCTGGCAAACCACGGGCCTATTTCCATTACTGTATATCCCAGCTTAGGAGAATTCTAACAGAAACACAAGATAAATGCATTTCTGCTATTATTTTATACTTAAATAAAGACTGTTAAGGCACAGGCAAACACAGTGCCAAAGGTGCTTTGAAGGCAAGGACATCTGCCTTCAAACTATTTTTGTACTTAGCATTTCAATCCAAAACTGGAGGCTCTGACGTGCATTCTGACGAAATTTACACTTGACCTACTCGTTATGAAAGTTATCACAGGATATGCTGCTCGCTAATAGGAAATAATAAATAACCATATCAACGCAAAACTGTTTCCTGCACTGCTAATTGCACACGAGAAACTCTTTCCAGTTAAAGGAAATGATCTATGCAAAGAGCATTAACATTTCTGGCCTAATTGATAAAATGATTAACTGAGTGGGGTCAGGAAATGAAGTCCCTGTCCCCTGGAGGGACAGGGAAATGGGCTGTAGAGATGCTCCTGAGGTGGAGTTCTCACACTATGGGTGACCAAAACCTAATGAGCAGGATTGCCTCGGTGACCTGGCAGAGATTGGGAGGAGCCTGCAGAAATGCTGAATGGGTTTTGACATTAAAGTATGGATAAAGAGGAAAAAATGTATTAAAACAAGTTCATGAATGGGAATCATCATGGAATTAGCATGCAACATCTTTAAAATCCCTGAGAAGAAAAAAGCATTTTGAGGAGATAATTTAAAAGAAGATGACTCTCTGGATCAAAATTAGCTATAGATGAAAATACATACAGTTGTTGGTGTAGCAAAGAACAGAAATTGGCGTAACTTTTTCTGCTCCAACAAAACTTCCAGAGGCTTGGAGTAGCTGAGCTGTCAAATTCCCCAGGGCTGTAGAGTGTGGAAGGAAATGGCCAAGAAGATCTGCCAAGGAATGAATCCATCACTATTGCCCATTCCCCATACTCCCTGTTCTCACATCACAAGTCATTGGAGAATGGCTTGCTGTACATTTTATTTCAGCCAGTTCCCATGTGAGTGGATAAAATGATCTGGTTTTCCAGTGATGCTTCCAGGTTTTTGAGGAGTTGTACTGAAATCAGGATATTGTCCTGCAGAGTTTGGGAAGGAGGCTGGAAGGAAGAGAATAAAGGGTAAGCTCCCGCCAACCAAAAACGTGGGCCCCCAACTCATTATTTCCTATGTTCCTTCCTTCGTTGTTCATCCAGTCTATCATCCCACTGTGTCATCCTGTGACATGTGTTTCACATCCCATCCGTTCCAGATCTAAACTTTTTTTCACTCTTCTTCTATTTCTTTCTGCCCTGTCTTTCTTCCAGCAAATAGCCACCCTACATGGGCTGAGCAAATGCACTCACACTGAGTGTCCTTAGAAAGGCTTCCAGAGTTGGCTTCCAAACTCTGATCACCCTCCCAGCTTAGAATTGATGTTGAAAGACTTGCATAAATACACACCCTGTGCCTGTTCCCCTGTTCTGTTCTTCATCCTGGTGTGAATTA
Organism: Haliaeetus leucocephalus; assembly: GCF_000737465.1. Taxonomy (NCBI): domain Eukaryota; kingdom Metazoa; phylum Chordata; class Aves; order Accipitriformes; family Accipitridae; genus Haliaeetus; species Haliaeetus leucocephalus. Next base: position 1,325,147 of record NW_010972592.1, read on the forward strand.
GGGAAAGTTCTACTAACATCAGCTATGTAACACTGGTAGAAAAATTACATGGGCGAGCAGAGAATCAGGTCCATCCATTTTCTTCGTTCCAAATGAGATGATGTAATTTGTTTGCCTTCTTAAAATGAAATGGTCTTTCAAAGTTTTTTTTTCCACTGGATATCACATGGGTCTTCCATTAATAATAACAATAGCTACAAGAACAGACTAATTAAAGCACACAGTCTCCTTAGGTTTTTTTATTATTGCTCTCAACATTCACTGTTGAGAGAAATGTGAATAGCAGGAAAATAACTCAAAATATTACTTCACAAAGATTGATTCAAGTTGCTGTTCAGAAGATACTGCACCATATGGAAAATGTAACTGAGTAGCTGACACTTTTGTTTAGTTTAAACAAGGGTAGGTAAGATCTGATAATGCATGGGATCATTTTGGCACATAGTACAGCCCTCCCAGACCCATTGCATTATGCCTATCATCAAGTTAGTTCATCTAACAGCACAAAGTGGAACACCCTGACCCTTCTTATCCCTGTTAATCACTTTTAAGTAAATAATACCTCTTTGGAGAATAGTGATTCATATGCTGCAACCAAAGATACGGTCAAGCTGTGAACTGGTCTTCCTGCAATGATAGGCAAAGTCAGGGAGCAAAGATAAGGAAGGTTTTTGTCAGACTATTATCATTACTTCACTTTTTAATTGCCTATAAAAGTTTTTTAAAGCAGCAGGACCACATCGAAGAACACAATCCTTTCTGTTTTCTTTCAAGACAGCTTCTAAACAGCTGTTCTGTTTCTCTCCCATCGTCACCTATTTAATTTTAAGATAAGGGATCCTTAGGAATCATTTCCTCTGTGAGCAGCTAGGGAAGGTTATATATCTCTAAAATGTCCTGTGCTATTTCCTTTAAAAAAAGTCAGACCACTTCTTGGTTTCCTGAGGCATTGTTATAGCTCTGATCGTGCAGGGCAAAAGCTGAGCAAGATGTTCAAGAGCCTTGCAGTTCAGACATTTACTTTTGCACTTTTCTTTCTGCTTTCCTTTCCCAGGACCCAACCCTGCTCGATACTGATATGCTCTTGCATTACCACAGCCTGCCATAGGTGGGACCAGGCTTCTGCTGAGCTGCTCCTCGCAATATTTTGGAGAGCTGGGCAGTGAGCTGTCAGTCCCTCTCTTGTGATTTTTAAACTCTTCATTGGGATACAGAGCTGAGGTGTATCTCTCACACACTCATTAAGCTGGCAGTCATGGAGATAACACTTATGCACCCAAAAGGGTTGTCCACACCGCAGAGGACAAAACGATGCAGAATTGACAAGCTACCTTGGATCGAGCTGCTGTGTACTGTGTGGCCAGGTAGAGATACTTGCTCAGGTCCTCCGGCTGGGACAGCAGTGCTCACACACCACAGTTCCAGGGCTGGTGACCCATATGGCTATATGACTAAAACTTTGCCCCTGGGGTGCTTTATAGTAATGTCTGTTCCTGCTGTGGATAAAAAGCCAAGATTTCACTCCCCAAAATGTTTAAGTCAGTTATCCAAACTGCTCAGAAACTGTAGTCAGTTTGTTCGCATAAAGATGGATGACGTGTGCAAGACAGGTACTTCGCAATGGACAGGTCAGGAAGCTCCACTTTATATGTTAGACAGATACATTAAAAGTTTAATTTCTCAGTCCATTTAAAGGAAACACATCATGTTGCAAGGAAGAGTGACTGTATGCTTTTGTCCTTTTATTCATGAGATCCCGTCAGTAAAGACTGTGCTGGAGCAGACCTGGATGTGGATTTGATTTTGTTTTGATTTGCTCTCTCATGTTTTGCTGAGGCTGGGGGAAAGACTGCTACATTATTTGACTTGCCTTCACAAGGAGCAGGTTCAATACACTGAGACATTTAACACATTTGGATGCTTTTATTCCATCGTTTCCCTAAGTACTTAGATCATGGTGCCCATTGTTAGTTTTTGTCAAAGATTATGTCTAACAAGTCTGCTCAGCAGACGGCAAGAGGTCAAATGCCCATCTGCTGTAAATCAACAGTACCCCACTGATGTCCACAAAGCCAGTGGAGCTGTGCCAGTTTACTGGCCAGCTGTCTCAGCTCAGGGTTTGTGCTAGACCATGTAAAGTCTTTTGAGGTGTTTGCAGTTGACTTGAACACATTTAGCTTCAACACCTCAGTTAGAGAGCACTGATAATCTCTAGAAGCAGACCTTGAATGCTTTATTTCCTGAGAAACTGAAGCAGGGTTAAGAGTGTGCTTTTTGTAAGGTCTGGGAAACATATGTAAACTGCTTTGGCAGAGAACCAATTCTTTGTAACTATCTAATGCTGAATGAAAATGTTCTCTATAAGACACAGTCTTCTCCTATGGAAGTTTTCTGCAGATGCCCATATTCCCTTTTTTATCACTTTACTTGCCATGATATACATAGAGCAGTCCTATAAGTTTCTCTATTTGTTTTTTTTTTAATTCTCAACTATTTAAAAAATTTCATCTCCCTACTTATTTTATGTATTTTAAGCATTCACCAGGTCTACATGGAGCTTGAAATAGTTATGGTTCTATTTACTGTAGAATAGAGGGGGGGAACCACAGAAGAACCAAAATCTTGCTTTTACTAAGTGGGTGAAAATTTTTCTTATACACTGAGAATCTTTGATAGTCCTTAGGAACAGATATTGAGCATGACATTACATCCCAATGTAGAGCAAAAATGAGAGGTCTAGGACTCCACAACATGACTTTGTCTTGGCATTCTTTGAGCATCCACAAGAAAATGCAAGAGCTTCACCTATAGCACAACAAAACCCCATGTGACAATTAATTTGTTCACAGCATAGTGTGAAACTGAATCTACTCTATGTTAAGTACCATAAGCCAGGCAAGTGAAAGATTATAGTCCTATAAATTCATATACACATAGACAAGCACACACAAAGCTGAGCCTGCTGAATTACAGAATACTTTGTGTTTCTTTAATTCACTTTTATGTAAACAAAATAGAAAGGGCATACCCAGTGCTTTACTGCTTGACACCATCACCATGCTCAAATAAATTGTTTTAGTATCTTTGGAACAACTTTTCTTTTTGTGTTTGTATCTCCTCACATACGGTCCTCTTCTATCTTTTGGAATTGAATAAAAAAAAATTCAATACTTTTATAGAGACATGCAACATTTCACTTCCAAAAAGATGTTGTAAATAGTTTAGTGTCAGAGTACAAGCTTAAAAAATAACAAAAGAACATGTTTGTGAAGTTTTTGATCTTATCGTGACCTTTGAAACTTGCTGGGTGGTGAATTCATTAAAAGATGCCAAAATATAAGCTCAAGGTCTCAAATTCATTTAGTGCTATAGAAGCCTTCCGTTCCAGGAGGAAATGCATCACTAACTAAATGTGCAGAGCAAACATCAAACCAAACTATGCCGTGCTAATGGTAATTTCTTGAATATCGAATAGTTAACATTAAAATCCTGATTCAATGAAAACAAATTTTTTTAGAGATTCTACATTTTTTCCAGACTTTGTTTAGGGCAGTCAGGTTATGCAATATGTAATTCAGATCAGAATTTCCACTGTACACAACCAGTAACATGTGATGCAAATTAAGGGTGGGCAAACCCATTCAGATACAGACAGGATGAATAAACTCAAACCTCAAATGACAATTTACTCCAAGGTGCTCAAAATGTGCTTTCAGATTTGGAATGTTCATTCTTTCATTTTCAATCACTTTTATATTTCTTCATTCTGAATAGTCCAGCAAGTACAAGTGAATAAACTTTGCAACACATGCTTTCTTAGAAGGCTCTTCCTACTTGTCTCTTTTCATGACCAGTACAATTGGTTCTGCCAGCAGTGCCAGTCTCAGTCCAATATTCATTTCTTGTCCCATTTAGCACTTTCTTTTCCATTATCCCTGATTCCATACATTCAGTCCCCAAACTTTAATTTACATCATCTTGAGACTCATCGATTTAGGAATTACACATATTCTTTTTCTTCCTACCAAAATTCTGAACATTTCCACACAACCCTAAACCCAAATCCCAAACAGTTAGTTACTTTCGTGAATGTTAAACGAGCAAACAAGGCTTGCCCCAACCTCTGAAACGTTTAAGATGACCAATACAGTGTTTGCTAGGTAAAAGAAGAACACAAGAAAAAAGGGAACCAAAGAAGAGTGGAAAGAATGTAAGGTATAAATAGACCAGCCCCTCTCACCCCTTCCCTTCTCCCTAGAAACTGCGGTGTGAGTGGAGGGAAGGCAGATATCTCCTGGACAATATCCAGTTGTAAATTTTGCACACAAAATCTTGCTTCCTTTTGCCCTAATACCAGGAATTTTAGTCAAACTAAACAGTACTTGCACATATGAATTGATCGTTCAATTCTTAAATCATATTTTTTTCATAGCTCTTGGTTGAACAACCTGACTCCATAACAGGAATTACCACAGAAGTTAAAACTTTGTGAAACCCTTTGAATTCCTAGAAACAAAACCTTCTTTCTGCTTTGAGAGAGCTGCTCCAGAACCTGAATAGGAAACACTGGTCCAAGAATATTTAATCCTCTCTGTCTGGGAAGAACGACAGCAAAAGAAGCAAACCCAGACAAACACTGAGTCAGTAGTCACGCAGCTTAGGGAATGCCGTGGGAATATTCAGTGTTCATGGAAAGAAAACGCATGGAGAATGCCACAGCTCGGGCTACTGGTACCCCTTGCAGCTCAAATGGGTGATGGGTAACTCCACGGACACCATCTCATTTCTCCTTAAATGTGCAGAACTGCACATGCAGTAGTTTTTTCCCTTCCAGGAAGAACTCTTTTCATCCGATTCCAGCTCTGTTGATCGGTGGGTCCCAAAGGGACAGTGCAGAAATCATACCACATGTAGACAGATGAAACGGGTTAACCTGCTTCAAAGTAGAGCACTTACAGTTAGTCAAGCTTGGTGAGGGGGCACATGGGGAAGAACTATACTTACACTCAGGATGGAGCTTGAATGCTTTACCTTGGAAATATAAGTTTCTTTGTAGAAAATCAAAATCATCTTATCCCAAGCAGCCAGCACACCCACAACTGCAGAGCAGTTGTGCATTCAGGTGCCTGTGACCAAAGGAATCATTCAGCTTCAGAGCTCTGTGAAAAACTCCACAAAGCTGGCAAAAAAAGCACAATTTAATACTTTTGCAATGCAGCAAGACATTTTTCACCCTTACCGCAATGTTTCTGTGAAAATTAAAGGCAATTTTTATTTGCTTTCTAAGGATGAAGGTCTTTTCTGAACAGGACTAAGATTAAGCCCAGGAACAATATAACAACATAATTGAGCAGGCAGGAACCAGCTTGTCATTTGAGAGGAAATTCTGCTCGTTTGAAAGGAACAAGACTTCAAAATTCCCATGAAATACAAATCTTAAAAATGTTTGAAGTCTGTTGCGACATCTTATCTACATAAAAAAAGGATGTATTTGGGTTAAAAGTTGATCACTTTTAACTTTTTGATTTTTAATACAAAAAACGGTCAACTTTTTCATCAAGAAATGTCTTGGACATTATTGAAAGGCTTTGTTGTGTTTCTTTTTTCAAGACAGACATTTGTTAAAATTCATGTCTTAACATATTTAGCTTTAAATGAAAATTACATTCCTCTTTGAAAAATTAATTTGTTAAAAATTGTTATTAATGTTAATGTCCAAGAGCTGTACCTGTTTTACCTTGGGCAAAAAGTTAATGTATTCAGCCCTCCTGCAGTTAGTTTCTCTATTGCTGGACTACAACAAAGTACTTTGGCTTATTTTATGTGCTGGGTAGTATATTAATGTTATTGTCATTTAGATGGAGCAGTATTTCATTACTGGTCTTCCCTCATAATTGAAAAGTGCATTTTTTAATCATCATCAGTTATAGCATCTAGTCAATCATTTTGCTCATTTTCTCACTATGGTGTAATAGGAGACACAATCTACCATTATCTCCACTTCTGTAAATTTATAAGCCTGTTAACAGGAGTAAAAACACAATATATTTACAACTTGCTTTATTGTAAAGGTAAGCGCCTCATCACATTCATTACAGCTGGATACGGTCCAGAATCCTGTATTTTAATTCTAAGCTCAGGAGATACCAATACATTTCTAAATTACTTGTTTTACTTTTTAATCAGGTATTTTCACCATTTTGTCCTTGTACAGAACCTATTACCTTGCATTTAACTAATGCTCGTCTTTCAGACCAGCATGGAGAATCCACCACTTCTCTATAGGTTGTTTGAAAAGTTGTCACCTTCACGGCTAAACTTGTGCATTCAGGGGATATTATGTTATTCATGCTTATTCAGAAAACTCGTTTCTCTTTTTTTACATATGGTGTGTTTCTTGTTGCCAGAAAATGCCACATAAACCAAATTCAATACTGTATTTGGTCCTTCAGTCTAAAAGGTCCATTGATTTCTGGATGGAAGTGGTCTGTGCAGGACTGATTTTTTTATACTTTGTTTTCAGGTGGCTGGTGTAAATTGGGTTTTGTGCATTCTGATAAAATTATGGTTTGGGGTGTAATATATGAAAAGAAATATTTAAGCAATGCATGAAAAGAAAACAAGATAAATGCTGCATCTTTGAAAAGGGGGGAGACTGAACGATATTTCATAACTATTTTTTGAGAACAGTTGGTTTAAATTTCCAAATAACTTTCATTTCAAAGGGACAGTACCAAAACACATGCAAAAAATAAAATTCTAAATAAGGCACAATAAATTATTTCACTGCTTAGGTATTGGATTTCAAAGGGAGAAGAGAGTATGCACAAGGATATTAGAGTGGACTATATTGTATCTTTGGGAATTGCTGTCAAATATTGATGAAAACAGAGAGACTGTCGGAGATCAGATAAAAGAAAGAAATGATTACATTTGGAAGAACAATGTGAAATGTGTGGCCAACAGAGATTTCAAATGTAAGCTAATAGCAATCCACCAAAGAACAAAGCTGGAGGAAGTCCCACATATTCAATCGCATTTACAGTCAGTTAGCATATGTAAAAATTTTACGGTGCATTTTTCCTCATTTTGAAACTCACGAGGTACGCCGTTCTGTAGATCTGGCTGTGACACATAGTTATAGTGCATTGACAAGCATCAACAAGACAGATGAAAAAATGACGAACACTGGTTTTAGCCATTTTGTCATACCTTGTGCTTATCATAACAAGAACACAACTTTTGGCCTTCCTAGAATTTAAGTGAGTTATGAAATGCAGGAGACTTACTGGTTTTACATATTACACATACGTTCATGAAAAGCATTGTCTTCCAGATGCTATTTCTGTGAGTGTCATGGTACCTGGATACAGGACACAGAATGCCTTGTTTGGAAATTTTTAGTCACAATATGAAGCTAAAAGCCATGGTAGAAAGGTTTGTTAACGTATTGCTTTTCCTGGAGTGACCCCTCCTTTCCAGACGAATAGTATTTCAAACAGTCTCTTTTAACCACAAATTTCCACTAAGATAACTGCTGTGATCAGTGAAGATTTTAAGAACTGGCAAATCAACATTTCCTAGGCCTACGTGAAGATTTATCTGTAAGATTTTTAAGTCAGCATAGATAATGACAAAATCATTAATCGTTAAAAATGGAAGTAAGGAAGTATAGAGTCCCTCCATTCAGACAGACACGGGCAGTATTACCAGTTCCCTTACAAGTGAGGTAATGTTTTCTTTAACAATATAGCACTGCAGATTTTATGCAGTTTTAAGGCATTTTATGCACAGACTTTTAGATATGTTCAGTTTTGTTAAAAAGGACAATGAACTTTGTGTCCTGTGTTCAGACGCTTGTTACCTCACTTGTAAATCTAGAGCAACGCCATGGACTTCGGTGTAGTTATTGTATACATATGTGTTGTAACTGAGATCACAGTGTGGCCTTATATTCATGTTGGAGAGAGATTACAACCCATCCATTTATTTAAGCAGCACTTGGATATAAATTTACCTTTTGAACCACTGCACATGGGCTCTACAAAGCCAACTACACCCTTAGATTGAAGATGAGATGGGGTTCTTGGTTCTGTTGCTTTGGGCTTGAATCTGGAGTTTCATTCTCTATCTTACCTTTATTGCAGTAAAAATGTAAGATGAGGATGAAGATATCTCATTATAGAAATCTTCCCCATCTTGTTGCCTTACCCTTTTGTGACCATGGGGATCTTTCACTCACATGTGCTTGCAAAGCCCCGCTGAAGCTGGGTAAATTCCCAAGGAAACGCAAGGCAAAATACAGACGTGGCACCTAAGGGGAAATTCTTTGACTAGCAGTGACTGCTGCATTTGGATTTGAAAAGGCATGATAACATCACCCAAAATATTCAGCATTGGTGATGTTTGCCATGTGATCTTCGGCACACTTTTATTATAAATACACAGATACAGCCCTAATTAGAGTAGAGCATTTCTCTAGCCGTGTTCCTCACTCCTGCTGGAATTGAAATTACTGGCTGTTACATGCATCACCTAACACGTCAGATCCACACACACACATATCCCAGATTTTTACCAACAGCATTTTTACTGTATGAAAAAGAAACCTCCAAAGAAAGATAAAGTTCAGGTAACCTGTTAGCCAGCAATACGCACAAAGTTCACACCAAGACATATTTGCTCACTTTTTCCAAAAACACCCACCACCAACTAACAATCTTCTGATTTTCATGTCCTTGCCCATTTTTAAGAAAAATAAACATAGATTATGAAAGAATCTTTCTACTACTTTTTATTTTTCTGTAGTTATGTTCTTCCAACAGAGATAATCACAGAGCAGAAGCTTTCAGAGGTGGCTGCTGGCTTGGCAATCTTTTCTGAAAAGTACTATAAAGGAGAGATAGTCTTGGAAAAAAGATTAGACAGTTTTGTTTTGATGTCATACCTAGGAAAAACCAAAGAAGTTGCACAGACCAGTAAAGAAGTGACTTGCTCGTTTCTTAATCAAAATGAAATTGCATTAAGTTTAAGGCATATCAAACTTTATCTGGTCTTATAACAGGTAATGCTGATCTGTCAGAAAGCCCTTAAACTATGATAAAACATCAAATGACCTTTGCTTTTACTGTGGCAGGTCCCTTCTCTTTATAGACAGTCCTGCACATTTTTAAGTCAATGTTTTTCTGTCTTGTGTATCAGGGTCTTAAAAAAGTTGTTTACTCTCCTAAACAACATCATGCTGTTGCCATTCTCTAACTGGGATGTGGTTAGGGATAACTGCTCCAGAATTAAATACATTGGGCAAATTGTTGATTACTAACATACTGTAACCACACAAGTATTGTCTTGAGGGATTACTCTGATGAACAAAACACTCAACTGAGCATAGGGAGAAAAGGAGAGGAGTCATAAATGTAGCCCAGAGGGACTGCAGATAAGAGGAGTTGTACTGGAAGTGCACATGATGGCTGCACTGGGCATTTTCCTATTAAGAGCACCATTTGTTCTGGAGACCTGTAGCTGCATCTGAGGACATACCAGGAATTTGGAATTTAGAGGAAACAACATCACTTCTGATAGCTCTACATGTTGCCCCCTAAGCTGAACAGTAGGGCTTTGATTCCCAGCAGCAGAATGGAATAAACCTGTGCTAAGAGACAGTGTCATGATCCAAATAGAAAATGGTAGCATCCCAACTTGTAACCATCTGCATAGGCTATGGAAAGTAGCTTATAGGTTAGAGAGAGGATGAACTTGGAGAAAACAGTAGGCCCTGTGAAATTACTGTACAGGGAACTTTAGCTAGACTTGGAGTTACTCTGTAATTCACTGCTTTTATAAAGCTTATTCTGTTTACCAAGTTTGGTCTCCTCTCAGGTTTCAGCCTCACATGAAGCATCTCAAATTCAATATTTAAATGCAATTAAAGCTACGACACAAATACACCACACTAATGCCAACAGGTTTTACTGGAAGGTGTCCAGTTTCCTGGATGAAGACACTGATGTTTTCTTGGTTTGCACTGTGTTTATAAAGTTATTTTGTTATCTCTTAAAATTTAATTTCCTATTTTATTTATATGACAGTAGGCAGAACCCCCCCCCCCAAAAAAAACCTGTTATTGAAGCTTATAAAAGACCTAGATTTCACTGGAGAGGATGGTGATGTGATCATTTACTGATTTCACTTGGGCTGCATGCGTGTAACTAAAAGCAGAATTTGACAATCTGTCCCTTGCAGTGAGAATGTGCAGACATACCAAATGTCATAAATGTTCCCAGCTGGAACTGAGACCTATACTTTTCTCATAGGGACAACACATAGATTGGGAAGTTTGTCCTTAGTTCAGAGCTGGGTGGCCTAATTCCTTCTGTTTTAGGTTTCAGACCAAAATGAATGTGTACATCTGGGTCGTAAGTGCTGAGAAATTTTGGCTTATAGTGGAAAAGATTACAACAAGCCCAGTGTTAGTGGTATAGGAGGAGCTGACAGCCTCGTGTACTCCCACTGAGTGATTGCTGGGCCCTTCATAAGAAAAAAGACTTTCAGCAGGCAGCCTTGGCAGCAAAGAAGAGAAGACGAGTAGATGACTGCAAGCCCGAGACATACTGGAAATGGGCAAAGCTGATGGCCATCTGGGATGTGAAAATTTGCTGGATTTGTGTAATGTTGCAAATCTGATTTTGCTTACAGCTATACTGCTTTATTCAACTCTTCAGCGTTCAAGTAGATGAAGGATGAACAGATTCAAATAAATGTTTCTAGTATAGACTACCTCTGCATGAGGGAATTCTGCTTCCACGTCCTTTTATCAGTAGTATCATCAGTTCATGGTCTTAATGGCCATGTCAAGGGTTTCCAGAGAAAATGCAAAATGCCTTTTCCTCAGCAATACATTCAGGTTACTAATTAGGGGAAAACACAAAACTCCTGTGTAGACAGAGCTCCTACTTTCCCGCTGGCCAGCAAGCTCCCTTTGCCCATCCAGTAGCATGGGTGACCTTCCAGACCCTCCTTGGAGGAAGCAGAAGCAGTGCACTTTCAGTTAAGGGCTGGAGGGGCTGGGAGGTGTGACAAGGAACAGCAGCAAGAAAAAAAGATTACGAGCATTGCTAGTTCACATTTGGTGAATATTGGTTTGGCATAAGCTCAGGTTTATGCATACGCAGAGAACCTGTGAGATGTGTCCACTCCAAGCACTATGGATGGTTCAGGATCATGAACTGGCTTATTCTGTCAAAACAAGGAATTCTGAATCTCTTTTGAAAGGCAGAGACTGTTGGAAAAAAAGTCAGTGACTCTCCTGCCACAGAGGGAGGCACTAGGTCTGCTCCTGACACCCAGTAGGAATACAGAACTTGGATATTATGTTATACCTTTTTCTTCAGTCACCTTTAACTAGGAAGGCTTTTATCTACCTTCGATTTCATGGATCACAGATAGGAAACCTCTTTGTATTGGATTTGAAAATTTGAGCATTTCAGGGTCTAGGAAGTCATCTTGTCCCTGAAGATCATAATGTCTGGGAATAAGCTAGTCCAGGACGGCAATGAAGTAGCAGCTGCAGACTGTGCCACTCAATGGTTCAGGTACAGTAGCTTCTGCCGCCTCTCGGTTTGGGCTCAGACTTCGCCTGAAGAGGACGGAGCTGTTTGCATAGCAAAGGCAGAGGCTGCACTATCTTTCCCCCTACTCTGAGGACATTAGGCAAGAATAATATATGGTCTCTCACAACTCCGCGGTATGATTCCACATTATCCCCTATTGTGTTGGATTGCACAGTTTGGCCCCTGTCTCTGAATTGCAGAGATTACCAACAAAAACACAAGTTGTTGTGGAGGTTGCTTGATAAGATTTTGTTTACACACTGGGAGCAGTTTCTCGGAATCTTTAAATTAAATTAAATTAAATTAAATTAAATTAAACATTAACTTTTCTGCCAATATCTAAGCTCTGGTGCTAGTCAGTCATCAACTCTGACAGCAGTAAATCCAGCATAAATAGAAAATGCCATTAACTTTAAGTAATTTACATAATAATTACATTACCCAGATGAATATTTCTTCCAAAAGGAGGTCACAAATGCAATTCTGACTCTTTATTGTTCACAGTAAATTGGGAAGCTCAGTCTGCACGCAATAATATTGGAAAAGATTTGCAAAGCATTATTAAAAAGACACTAGTGTCAAAAGACTGTTCCATAAAAACACATGCACTAAAACCTTCAGCATTAATTGAATCATGCTTGTGTTTTGGCAATGCTGGAAACCTGGCTCAGTCATAGCTCTGGTGATTCATTAGTGCTAATTAATGCTTTTTCCAGGCTAGTAACAAACTAAAGAGAGACTGTTTGTCTCTACTGATCATTCCACAGTTACAGTAATGGCTTGATTTATGTATCAGCCACTTAATGCCGTGTTTCATTCATTTCTCAACAAGTTTCAAAGGGACTGAGTGTGCTTATGTGAAAATTTAAAACAAGCAAACAAACAAAAGTGTTTTGTATGAGCACTGCTGAGCAACAATGCTGGGTTTCCTGGGGCTTCCCGCCCAACCTGCTCTGCATCTTCTTCCCCAAGACACAAACAACGCCAGCATCCTCCCGGCAGGACCTTCAGCATCCTCCCGGCAGGACCTTCACGCTCCCTTCCCCATCCCCAAAAGTCTCGGCTGGGCTGGCAGCCACTCGTGCCGAGGCAGGCACAGAGCTACCGGCCGCGGGCTGGCCAGCTGGCTGGGGCTCCCAGCAGGGACCTGTCCGTCCCCTCGGCGGGGCCACCATCCTCACTTGCTCATCCCAGTTCCACTGCCGATTTTCCCCACGCCCCTCACAACTTCATGCAGGCAGTTCAACCAGAGGGCACAACTATATCTTCAGACCTGTGCTGCGGACCTGAACTTCAATATTATTCTGCGTTCGGATCTACAGGGTAGATTTTTACTCCAATAGTTTGCTCGCTCTACAGGCACAAAACCGTGTGCCAACAGTTAGCATAAAAAGTGTAAATGCTGCAGAAATATGTTACCATTTCCTCTCACTCTGCTGGCCAGTTTAGAAATTTGGCTGGAGGCATTCACTGCAGTTTGGAATTTTCTTTTAATATCGCTTTTCTGTAACTGTTTTCTTTTACATTTTTGAAACATTTTTAGTGCTCAGGAAATGTCTTAGAAGGGGAGCCTGGAAACAGAAGCACTTCACTTATCCATAGATCAAGAATAGGGTGAGCAGTGCCCTTTGCTGCCAATGAGCTTCAATCCTTGGATGAAGTGATCTTCTCGGTGGCTGAGAAAATATTTCGAGTTTCATGCACATTCAGTTCTTGGCCACTTTTGGCTGAGCAGTGACAATTCAAGTGTTGTGGATCTCTTTCCATTAAGTACAAGGCTGACATCACCAATGCGTTTCCCATATGACAGCAAAGAGTTTCCAGATGGAAACAACTTTCCAAATGCTGTTGACTGGCCATGAACTATAGTAGTGACACAAAGGTCTCCGCACATCTGAGTCAGAGAAAATTGCTATTGTAAAATAATAATAAACATAACGATAATAGTAATAATTTATAACAATAATAACAACCACATTAAAATACCTGGCTCAGCATGTATGCGAGGGGGAAGGAGGAAAGTCACATTAGTTTTATAAAGTCTGCTCATGATACAACAGGTATAGGATCAGACAGGTTCCCTTTGACAGAAACAGTGGACCACCATGGCCTTGTAAGAAAGGCAGGGTATCTCTAAAGTTAGAAAACCACTTGTGCCCTCTATCCTTTAGATACATTACCTACGGCTCCTTATACAATATATGCATATGTGGACTAATAATATTACTCTTTCATAACCCAAATTATTATCAATTGCAACTATAAGGCATTTGAATTAGATATAGCTTAAAATCCAGCTAAGGAGAACAGGAGGAATTAGAGATGTGTGTGCACTTACAAGGCTGCAGCCTCACTGGGGTCACAGAGATGTGGTGGAATAGCTTACACAACTGGAGTGCTGCAATGGATCGATACAGGCTCTTCAGGGAGGACAGGTGGGATGGAGAGGAGGAGATGTCACCCTGTACACGGCAGAACAGTGGGAAGGCATGGAGCTCTGCCTAGGGAGGGATGACAAGCCAGCTGAGAGTTTATGGGCTGGGATTAGAGGGAAGACCAATGTGGGCAACATCGTAGTGGGTGTCTGCTAAAGACTGCCTGACCAGGAAGAAGTAGATGTGGCCTTCTTCAGACAACTGGAAGAAGCCTCAGGTTTGCAGGTCCTGGTCCTCATGGGGACTTCAAGCACCCTGATATCTGTTGGAGGGACACCACAGCAGGGCACCAGCAATCCAGGAGGTTTCCGGAGTGCACTGGTGACAACTTCCTGACACAGGTGATCAAGGAGCAGATGAGGGGAAGCACTCTGCTGGACCTCAGACTTAAAAATAAGACAAATTCATCAGGGATGTGAAGGTCAGGGGCAGCTTTGGCTGCAGTGACCTTAGGTGGTAGAACTAAGGATCTTGAGAGGACAGGAAAAAAGCAAAATCAGGACCACAACCCTGGACTTCAGGAGAGCAGACTTTGGCCGGTTCAGAGGCCTGCTTGGAACAACCCTATGGGAGACAGCCCTGGAGAAAAGAGTGGTCCAAGAGAGCTGGTTGATATTCAAGGCTCACCTCCTGCAAACTCAGGTGAACATCAAACCTCCTATGAACATCAACAAAGGGAAAGGGAAAGTCCGGCACGTGGGGTGGAATAACCCCAGAGGTGCCTTCCAACCTCAGCCATTCTTTGGTTTTGTGATTCTGTGCTATCTGATTCTGGTCAGAACACCTGTTCACTGCATCATTACAGGGGACAAAAATCTTCCGGTGATTATCACTTTAGAAGACCTTGTGTTTTAATAACTTTAGGGCATTACCATACAGGGTTTTTTTTTAAAAGTTGACACATTTTAAAACAAGACAAGAGACTAATTTATTTTTCATTGTGAGTGCACTGTAACCTTATCGTTTTACCAGCTGTCATTATGTCTTCACCCTAGAGAAATTATCTGAACTAGATTTAGGACTATCCTATTATCTATCTGAGTTGGTTCTTGAACTAATGATGAATTAGAGGGCCCTCTATTTGAGGAAGTGTCACATTTTGGAAGCAACATAAATCTACATCCCAAGGACTAAGATCATGAAACAGTCCCTGACACTTTCTCAACAGTATTGCTGCTAAACCTGCCGAGTATGAAAAATGCAGTTTCCAATAATTATGTATTTGCTTCTATAGAAGTCCTTCTTTGATTTCAGCTGGCTGTAATTTTTCTGATTCTCCAATCACCCTTAGAATTTATAAGCTGTAACTCCATATAAATCAATGCATTTGCACTGTTGCAAAACTGGTTTGAGAGCAGAGCCTGATGCAGAACTCTCCTAAATTGTACTTTCCTGTGCAGTGTTAAACAGCTGCCACACCTCGCTGTAAAAGCTTTCTGTTGGGTGTATGGGGCATTGGTACATTGAACTATAACCAAGTTCTGAAGACAAGTATGCATATTCAGACATGTGGTCACTGAAGTTATTCCAGATTTATACTACTGAAACTTAGATCAAAACCATTAACTTCTACACAGTAACTTTTACATGTTTGCTCAAGGCTTTCAAGGGGCTTTGAAAAATGTCCACTTGCAATATGGTATTGCTGTTTCGAGCTTTAGCTAAATGCAGCAAAAAGTGAGAATGCAATGCAGACCACTTGTTTTGTGAGAGATGTTTAGCATGTCTACAGTAAATAGGTCACTGGCACCACAATAGTGTTCAGAGGGGATATACAAGAACTGTAACTTGCATATAAGGACATTGCAGGGTTAAGAAGAGGGAACATATTCACTGTACTAACATTAGGAAACTGATAGCTCAGTATGTAAATTTTCATGCCAACTTCAAGGTTGGTCTAAAAGCTCAAAGTTTGTAACAGTGTTTTTATTTGCAAAATAGCATGCAGAACTAGAAAACTGAGCTTAAGCTAGATTATTGTTCATAGTCATAAATCTAAAGCTGATTTTCACAACAACAAAAAATTATTGGCATATATTTAGACCATGCATGACCTTGCTGAATCAACTTGGCATTCTCAAGAACAACAAAATAAAACCAGATGACAGTCTTGTTTTCAGACTCTACAGATGCATCTCACAGCATGTGAAGAAGAATAATTGCAGTGGGTATGAGAGAACTCATATCGTTCCCCATGGGCTTTAGGTGATATTTGCCTAAGGCATCACTGAAATCCTTCAGGTAAGTCCTGAATGGGGCCTTCAGCACAGACATGAGTTTCATTAAGAATCCATGGCAGAACAGACTGTCTAATTAGGAAAAAAAATGTCCTCACACAAGCAAAATCTCCTGAGGGGGTACATATAGTACAGCTAATTTTCTGAGCTTTTCTGGAATTGTTACAACACGAAGCCCTCAGAGAAACTTTTGCAATAAAGGTTTTCATGTGGTCTTCCTACCATGTACAGTGGGGAGATCCATGGAAAAATCTAGTCCCAGCTCTGTGTGCCTCTCATTCTTCTGCACTTTTCTTTGGATACAAATAGGCAACAAAGCCTATTACTGCTCTCTGTGATGGAGGCATGTGAGGTTGGATATGGGAAAATGAAGCACTGTTAGTTAGGAAGCAGAATTAGAGTTGCTGTTGTTTTCCGGCGCTTTGTACTAGTATAGTGTACAGGTATGTAAAGTGGCTGTGCCCAACCCCAGAGTCTGCTCCGGCCTTGTCTCTATCTATCAGAAAGGTCTTGAGTTACATGCTAGAGTTGCTGTGGACTTTTGGGAAGATGACTGGAGGGTGCCCCACGTGCGTTGCCGGGAGGATCCCATTGTCCCAGCTCTGCTGCCGGAGCCAGAGCCACCCGAACCACAGGCTCTGCAGCCTGGGAGGGCATCTGTAACAAGCCCCCTCCCTCCTTCATCCACAAATGCACATCACGCTAATGAGAAGGGTGAAAAACAGCATGGTGAAGCAGCATAGCCACCTCCCTGAATTTGGCTCCTCTAAACTGGATTAGAAATTGGCAACAACAGTCTTGTGTCTGTGAGCGTCTTGAAAGACTGTAACAACATAGACAAAAACGCTGGAGGAAGCTGAAAAAGGGAAACAGGAACATTACCTGCTGAAAGAATAACAGACTTTTCACACGCAGAAAACATTATTTCACAATCTTGAATGTAATCATAACACTTCGTTCTGCAACATATAATCATAATACAAGCGTATTTGCAAACAAGTACTTGTCCCTCTCCAGTTGCATTATCTGTTCACTACCTACGCTGCCTGTAAAGTAAATGGCACATTTTCTTTTTCGCTTTGCATCCAGAGTGATGTTTTTATTAATCAATGTTCACACTTGATTAATGCTCCCCTGCCATCACTACCACAAAACTGACATTTAGCCCAACCATGAACAAGATGTTGGCTGCAGTTCTCCTATCATTAGAGTGTATTTCCCTAATATCCCATGCTAATATGGTGTATATGACTAGACAACTAAGACAGAAGCAGAATTTTCATATTTCACTTCAACACATTGTATTCTAGGAGTTGACGTTTTGGCACAACACAACACAGGCTGTAGCTCAGCAAAAGTATCATTTGCTTTGCGAGAATCTTGTGTACAAGTTGTTAATTGAAAATCCTTGCTTTGCGGTTGGTTGGACTGGATGAAATGTAAATATATGTTCCTGACGCTTTGCCTGAAAGAAAGGGAGCAAGGAAGCAGGTTTTTAAGGTTTTGCTAGACTGAGATCTGAGGCTTGAACCAAGATGATACTCCATTTATTCAGTAGGTAGGGGGGAGGTTCAGAAAAAAATAAGAATCCCCCATGTTAAAATAATAACCTGCTTTTTACAAAATCAAAGCTGAAACAGAACTTTCTGAGGTTCCAAGGTACTTGTTTTTATTTTCTTTTATTTTCTTTTTTTTTTCTCTTTAGCACAGGTCGAGGCTGAGGAAGATGAATTTGTGTTATTCCCAACACAATCAGACTGGGTGTGTGAGAAAGCTTGGACCTCCCAGGGCTCAATTTTGTAGAGGGCTGATTATTACCCAGTAACTCTGCTGCATTTTCTTCTGGCTTTGTGCTGCTCTTACACAGCCATCATTGCTCTTCCTTCAGAATAATTATTTCTGATTCATACCACAGGCTGTGAGAGAAGAACTGGCCTCTCATTGCCAGTGCGGTTGTACGGGGGTATATTTGACTCACGGGTGTCAGATAATCTAGGTCAGCATCAGCTACACATGCGAGCTCTTGGGTGGTTTTCCCAATTAAAACCATGCTACTAGCTCCCAGCATTTTTTCCTTCACAAATTGATAGCTGAAAAATGCACACAACTCTGGATAACAGAAGTTACCAAGCAATGAGGAATATTTGAAACATCATAAAAGGAAAAAAAAATAAGAAGAGAATGCTATATTTAAAGCTCTGCTTTGTGCTGTGGTTGGTTCTTATTAATATAACGATTCCCCAGATAAACTGCAAGGTGACTGACCCCATCTTCTAAAGCATGGCCATCTACGTGTGGCCCACGTGATTGGACATCTCACATACATATATCACTAATGGCACTATGTCACTAAGTATTTATTCACCCATATTATGAGGTATGCCTCTCACTTTAAATTTGAATTTACTCTCACCCTCATAAACCAGATGGTATCTTATTAGTAGTAGGAGTTGTGGGGTCACAGAATTTTTGGCAATAGAGGCTTAGGCTGTGAGCCCAGCCTGCTTTGGAGATCAAAGGAAGAATACAGTCTGAACATCTTCAGAGCCTGGTGAACAGACCTCCTTTTCTTTGCAAAAATGAACCTCAAATGAGGTCAGATTCACACTGCTGCAACTGACAGGTCCATTTGCATTACAGAACTAAAAGAAACAGCAAGGAGAAAGACGCAAACTCAAAATGAAGAATGGGTCTTGTCTTACACAACTGCTGGTAGACCTTGCTTTGATTATAACACCAGGTTTACTCTCAGCTCTCTACAGAAAGCTTGGTGTATACTATTGCATGGATTAGAGCTCTGTCAGCCTTTTAAGGGAAGTATGATGAGGGAGTCCTATACATGCAACTTCCCAAATGCAGAGCTCTACATATAACATTGCAAAGTCAGGACTTTCAGTTCTTTGCACCTTATGTCAGAGGCTTAAAGAGGCATTAAAAAAGCTGAATTTGCCCCAGCAAGCCTTGTCTTGGGAAATCCTTCACTAAAGGAGGATTTCTGAGCAGTATAGTGTTTTCACATCAAGATCCTCCCATCAGTGCCACTGCTCCCATATTCAAAGTATGCTTGTGGTGGAGGGCAGTGAGCAACAGTGATGGGATAGCAAAGTGAGCAGTGCTCCATTAATCCTCCGGCTAGTACAGTCACAGAGAGTGACTATACATTCACCTCATCCAACTTGGCCACCTAAATTTTAGGCATACAGTCTAAATTAGTCACTCCCCCTCTGGTCTACATGGCCCAGTTAATTCCAACCTAAGACAGATTTGTGAGGGTGCCTACCTCTCTCCACTGACTCCAGACAGAGCTTAAATGAGCATTGCCGAAGTGAGATGAGACAGATCCAACTCTTAAGGATCATCATTCACTGGCATGATTCAGAGCAGCCCCTCAGAGATTTCAGGGAGAGGAGTTATTACAACCTGACACATGCACATTTCTAACAGTTAACTCCTGATGCACTCAACTGAACCAGCACAGTGACACTGGATGAACGTGTCCCTGCTTATCCTGCAGCATCCAGCGTCCAGAGTTCCTGCCCACTTGCCCACCAACAAAGAGTGAGAGATTACACCCACAGAACCTCAGTGATTTCACTTACTGAAGATACTATCCAGCCTCTGATGCTTAACCTCAAAGAAGGCATCATAAATAAAATCAAATAAACCCCATCTGTGATGAATTACAGCTGCAACACTAACCGGAGCTCTGTTCAAACACCAGTCTTCTTGTCGTCACTGTAAGGTATTTAAAAACTTGACACAAAGGGTTACAAATGAAATCTCTGTAATGCTTTAAATCCTTTCATTCAGTCTCTAAAGCTCTGTAGCTTTTCCCATATATTCCATGAATAATATTTTAAAATATATTTTAGTGGCAGCATCTGATAAATCCTCCTAAAGGATCATTAATTAGTTACAAGATCAATTGCTCCTTTCTTTTTTTAATTTATTAATGTAACATTTATTCAATTACACAGTATTTATTTTCTCTCTTTTCCCCTTCTTGTTTTCTTCTTATTGCACTTTTTTTCTCAGTCAAATTAACACACAATTTTTGCTAAGGCAGTATGAAAAAATCAACCAGCTTCCCTTCCTCCCTCCCTCCTTCCTTTTCTCTCTCTCCCTCCCTTCCTACATGTCAGTCCCAATTCGTTTTAATAAGTCTCATTGGGAAATGAAGGATGTTGCTAAGCAGTTCAGAATTGATTCTTTGAAGGATTTCCAAGTAGCAAAAACATCTTTATAATCAAAGCACCCTCCCATGGGCTTTAGAATTCAGGTGGGACATTCAACAAAATGCTACTTTTTCTTTTTTTTGCTATCTACATTTCAATCAGTTCTCTTCTCTCTGTTATCTGTGTGCTCTGAAAAATGTCAGCAAACCTCTGCATTACACTGTACATGGAAAGTCTGCAAGTTTTCCAAAACTACTATAATTAAAGCACTGGAGAATTTCATTTGATCCCTACCAGACACTACAATGATTTAGGGATCTTATACTTTCTTACACTGCAAATCAGTAATAATTAGTGATCAGATTTTGACTTCTGGCAGCTTTGACTGATCAGTCTAGTTCATAGATGAGATGAAAGTCTTGTGGACTCTGGTTTTGTGATGGCAGCTTAGTCTACATAAGTGGGCTGGTAAATCAGACTCCCAGGACTCTCTCTAGCAGAGATATTTCTCAGGTTAGTTCTGTAGGTCTCTGAAAAGTATAGCACAGCATTTAGATCACTAGATTTAAAAAAAGAAAAATTCCCAGAAATTATATTCTATTTGAAGACCATCAGAATAGGATCCTGGAAAACTGATAGTCTTTTGGCTTAATAGTCCTATGGCATAATTGCTAGAGGGTGATTTATAACAGGACTGTAATAGGATGGGTATCCCTCTTTACTGTTGTCCACAAAGCTTCTCTTCCCATCCCCTAGTTACTTGTTCCCACTCCTACAGCCCA
The DNA here is from genome assembly GCF_000737465.1 of Haliaeetus leucocephalus. NCBI lineage: Eukaryota > Metazoa > Chordata > Aves > Accipitriformes > Accipitridae > Haliaeetus > Haliaeetus leucocephalus. Next base: position 1,346,385 of record NW_010972592.1, read on the forward strand.
GGGGAAAATCTTTGCCTGCAATGTTTCTGTGGCCCTTTTTCAGCTGAGGAAATGGAAATTTTTGGTGAAGAGGCAGAAATGGATTTTTTTTTAACTATTGTTTTAATCTCTTAGTGACTTGTCTATGTAGGACAATTGACAAGCCTAATTTTGACCTGTTGTCTTGGGTGTGTGCCCCATTGCCCTCTATTGCCCAGGACCAGAGCCCTGTGATGGACCCTTCCCAAGGAATCCCAGCTCACCTTCTGGAACGCACCTGGGTGGTGTAAGAACAACAGGCTCCTCCTTAGGGCTTCCTGACCTACCCTCACCCTAGAGAGGAGCCACGGATTTGCTGTAATCCTAAATTAATTACAGCTGCCTCTCCAGAAGTCTGTATGTCCCCTTCGGACAACTACTTCAAGGTCCTTACATTTACCTGTACATAATCCAAAGTATGTGATCAACCTGGGTCCTCTAAGCAGGGTGGGAAAACAACCACCTTTCTTCTTCCTCTACTCTTGCTGACCTGGAGTGGAGAACCCTCGAGGAAAGCTAGGGAGGACAGAATTGAGAACAAAGAACTACACTACCAAAAACTGTATTTTCCTGATCATGATGGCACTGACAGATACTGAGCTCAGGAACTAGCAGCCAGATAAGAGGTGGAAGCCTTGTTACCTGGACCTGAAAATGAGATCACACACACGATTGTCACCGAGGACAGTAGTCAGGCTTTGAAGATGTGCAGAATATGGAAGGCCAAGAGAGGAGCAGATGCTGTGTAGTGAGAATGATTTTCACAAATAGAGATCCAGCAGGGAACAAGCCAGAAAAACTTGACTTAGTGATTTTACAGTCTAATAAGGCACCATTAGCATTCCTTTGGCAAATATGGATTGATTTGCTTGTGTATGATAGATTACCAAACGTGGAGTTAAAAATTGGTGCTATGCCATGTAACTCTTGCTCCAGTCCCTTTTTAAAAGTCACTTGGTACATCATTTAAAATCAGTGTAAGTGGTCACTGGGAAACATTAGTTAGAGAGCTTCCATTGAACATGAAAGTACCTGTTTATAGTTATGTATTCATGCAAACAGACAGTGTAGCATAAATAAATATCACCATTCTGTACTTCACATCACAATGGAAGTGAAATAAGGCAAAACCCAATGCATAAAATCTTTATTGGATCTCAGGAGGAAGAGAACAGCAACTTTTTCACTGAAATGTCCATTGCTCTGTGCTGTCAACACTAGTCCTCCAGTGCAGAACAGTCTTCCTAATTGTCCACAGGAGAGGAATATAGTGTTATAGAAAACATTTGGTAACTTGATGTAACCTGGTTTCTTCTGCACAGAAGTTTTAACTGTTTACTGATAGTTGTCACGCTGTTCTTGAAGTATCATTTACTTTTCATTTCTTATTAGGGAGATTAAAATGAACTCTACTTTTTGTGCTTCAGTATGAAGTCTTGGGCCTCTTCATCTGAGGAGTGAATGTAGGAACTTCTGTCTTCCATCTCCTGCTCCTTCCAGTACTCTTCCCACCTAGTCACTAGGAAATGATGCAAGGAGAAGGGTACAAGGACCCAGCCTCCTCTTCAATCCCTTCTGCTCTCTGATGGGAGATGATTTGTTTCATTGCATGAGTACAGGAGCACAGCCTAAGGTCCACTGAAATAAACACTTTTCCTTCTGATTTAAACCCCAGTAGAAGAGCAGGTGCTGTCCCAAGCACAGAGGTTTCCCTTAGGCACAGCAGAAAAGGCAAGCAAGGAGGAAGGATGACCTTCTGTGGTCTCCTCCCGCTTGCACAACACTGCGTGACGGCTAGTGTAACAAAGTTCTCAGAAAACCCTTTAAAAAACAGAAAAAGAGAGAGAGGGGACTGTACAAATACGGTAATCTTTAAAATTGGCTTGTGGACAGGAAACAGAAGGTGTTAGTAATACAGAGTGAAGAGTTCAATATAGGGAGAGGTAGCAAGTTGTGTGCTCAAAAAGTCAGTATACCATACATATGAATGGTCTTGTGGAGTGTGAGAGTTTTACTTCAAAACTGGTTTTACTGATAACACAGTTAACTGAGGGTGGGAAGCAAAAGAAACAGAAGAACCAAGTCAGATGGACTGGGAGGGCAGAAAGGGAGAGGAGACAGAGAGGGGGGATGAACCTCTCATTGGTAAGTGTCAAAGTCATTTTAATGCAGTGAATAAAAGTGGAAAGGAAATGTAGAAAATATTTTCCTTTGCTCTCCTCAAAAATGATGGGTCTGATTCTCAGCTTGTATAATGATCACAGCTCCAAAATAAAGAATCAAGGGTTGAACAGATGTTGTTTAAATCAAATTAATTCTAAATTTAATTCCCACCAACTTTAGTGAAAATACAAAGTGCTGAGCAAATGACATTCTGACTTGGATTTTTGTCCTCAATAGAAAGGAAGAAGCTTACCAGTCTTTATGGTACTCCAAGATACCTATTTTTTATATAAAGTTCATGAACATAGGGTGTATCGAAACCAGCAGTAAAGAGTGTTTCCAGAATTAACAGGAAGAGTTTTGGAAATGTCATACCAGAATGTTATGACTTTATTTAAATAAAAGCTGTTAAAATCATATTTGAAAATCTAATATTTATATTTCATGATAAAGCAAAAACTATAAAGAACACTGGCCCCTGCTGTAACAGTTAAAAGCTGGAGGCATAATTATATTGTCATTCATCTAATAGGGTAGATTTTACATCCAGGATTAAAACGTACTTTAAAAAAAAGTGGGTTTGAATTATAAAAAATGTACAGTTTTATATTGCCCTCTTACTACAAAATTTTATTGCTTGGTAAAAACAGTGAAACACCTCATACCTCACTGGAGGCTCTTTTATACAGTTCTCTTCTGGCTGATCAGCAGTGATGCATTAAAACACACTGAAAAATTATAATTAATTTCTGAAAACTGACTTTTTCCATTTGTTTAAGGAGCACAAAGTTGACCTGAGGAGCTTGCAGCTTCTCTTGCCTCTGCTGGTTTGATGGTCCCAGTGCTTCGGGAAATATCATCTTGCTGCTAGAATAATGGAGATGTAACTCTTTTGTGCTTAATATTCATTTTAATTCTGAAACACAAGGTTCCCACTTCAAGCTTTCACATCACAGGGAGAAATAATCCTTTACATTTTTCTATCCATATTTCACCCTAGACCCTAAATAAAAGGAAATTAAAATAAGAGTCTCCTTTCTTACTTAGTCTGTTTGAGATCTTTCACTTAGTCCTCTAAAAAGCATTCAGAGGTGTGTGCTCATGTGTATTGTGCGTGGATGAGTTGTTTCCAGATAGCTCGTCGTTTAGGTTTATCACCTTCCTTTATTTTCCCACAGTTGTAGTACCCCAATGTACTACGGAAAAAGTTTTCCTGATGCCAGAAAAGAATTTTTTCATATTTTTCTTGCCATGGATACTTTCCTAGATGAGTTAATTTCCACCTAGAGAACCTTTTGAGTCGTCTAAATCAGAGGAGACGAGCCTTTTCCTTGCAGAGGGCCAAGGAGAGCTTTCACACACCTTTCACAGGCCACACATTAACACACAGATTAGTGTTATTTTATAATCTGGGAGGAAAAAAAAATATAGCTTCAAGTCATATAAAATGAAGTCGCAGGGTAATTCTGCCAATAGGCTCCCACATCTTCTGCACATGACCTCCCTCGCACAGTGGACTCCCATATTTATACACCTCCTTGAAAAACAACTGAACGCTTTATTAAGGGAAATATCACATATACAGCATTCCAGCCCTGGAAAAAATCACAAGGAATGTCTCTGAAAGTACATAAAAAGCGTAGCTCATCTCTGGCTGGGTGCTTATTTAGCTTAAAAAGATACCTGCTGAAGCAAGAGGATTACACGCATTTTCCTTTGCCAGCTGCTTCTCTACACTGATGTGTTCACTGACGAGTGGCTGGACAGCAGCACCCACGCACTCCTGTTACAGGATGCCAGTTTTAACCTCCCTCCCACAAAGGTATATGCGTAAGCCACGACAGCTGAGGGGGATGTGAAATCACCCTGGAGCTGGGCACTTTGCACCGGCAGTCTGCAAGTCTTCTAACAGACGGGAGGGACAGGCAGTGCACCCACCCTCCGCTCACGCCGGGCACCCACCACCCATCCACACCACGAGCTGCTGAAGCACGTCTTAAGTAAAATTCATACTTGCATTTCAAAGGAAGCTCCGGAGGAAATACCCACATCAGTACATTCTCCGGGCTCACACTAGGAAGACTTTGCAGGATTGGGTGCACGTTCTCTCCTCTCCCCTCCCACATCTCTGTGAATTCATGCTCTTCTCACTCACACATCTGAAGTTTTCTTTATATCAGAGAAATTTTCCCTTACCACATAAATGCCTTTGTTCTCTTTGCAGTATTTGTTGAGAAGGATGGATCGGATGCAGAAAGATCATGGTAGGCATGTGAAAACATACCTAAAATCTAATTTAAGCCTACATTCATTTAGAGTAGAGCTCAAGGCTTTTCTTTTCTGGCTTTTAGGGCTTAATACTTGCTTGCATGCTGTCAGGTAACAAAACTACAGCATAAATTTGTGAAAGGCCACACGTAACAGGTTGTGTCACTAGGTGGGGATACTAAATGTTTTGTGTTTCCCAGAATATATCCTCTCTTTCTGCCTGGAAATGTTCTCTGGGTAGTAAAAGATAATTTGTCCCATTTGTCTGGATAAGTTAGCCCAGAGAAAAGGTAGCTCTCTGGCTGCCAGATGCACAGCAGCCCCAGGCAAGTGTATGTGCAGATCACCAGGTGGATGTATTGCTTCATGTAGTAAGTCAGACGGACCCCAAATGCATCGATTCTGTTGTGTATAGTCTCTGTGCCACTCCTCTCTTGGGAAATCTGGTACAGAAATATTGGAGCCCTATTAGCTGAAAGTCCTTGGGTTTACATTACATTGTAGTATAGAAGTGACATCCTATACTTTTTCTTCTTAAAATTTTTGTGCCTGATTTTCTACATTGTCAGCAGCTCCCTTCCAGTTGAAAATCTCAGGCTCATCGCTCCCTGCTGCACCAAGTGTTTGATGCTGGTCTGATGATAAGTATTAGATTTAAGAGATCTCAACAGTGGGAAAATCCCAGCCCATGTGTTGGGGAGTAAGGGGGTTCTGGTAGTGCATTGCTGCTGGGATGGCTCCTACAGCATCACCTAATCAACTCCATCAATTTTTGGCTGTCTGAGCAGCCTGGAGTTGCTGGGAACCAGGCCAGTGGCTGAACCACTGAAGACTGAGGGGTGGATCAGCAACATGTGCTCCTGACCTCTCTGCTGAATGAAAAGCAGTTCGGATGTTGATCCATGGCTTGTGTATCTATGGAGACAGAGCCAGTCAGTGGAATTTATGATTCCAGCTATCTATGAGTTGTCCTGTATGTTTTACATACTGCCATAAACTGATTTAACTTGTACTCCTATTTTTGATCACAAACTCACCAGTAAGCAACTGGCTAAGTGTATGGAAGTGGTGGCTCAGGGGGCAGATAAAGGGAGATAAATGCAAAATGGGCATTAGTGCTGCAGAAAAGGAGGTCTAAGATGTGATGTCAGAGGCAGTTTTTTTATGCTTTACTGTGACCATAATTTCACCCAGCAGAGTGAAGGAAAGCGCCCGTTGCCACACTGTCTTGCAACTGCTGTAACACACTGGTGAAATCTCATCCTGCCCTACACAGTTCAGCTATGTTCTCAATGCTCTGTGCTTTTTTCAGTGAAAAACAGTAAGTGCTTTCTTTTCTTCAAAGCAACAGAGAACCACAGAATCTACCTGGCTTTGTTATCAGCTGATTTCCCTGAAGCTGTACAGCAGCCTCCCAAATTTTCTGTGTGCACCAGGAGCTAAATGAGCTAACCTTCTGTCAAGCAGCGAATTCTGGGACATTTTTCCACTTTTGCAAACATTAGTCTGTTTAAGTGAATCAAGTACTTAACATGGCATGATGAGGAGGAACCCTGGGGAAAAACTAGTGAGCTCATAGTCCAAAACTGATGCAGTCATAGTACTCAAAGAAAAAGAAAGAAAAAAGTACTCAAATTTTCCACTATGATAAAACCAGAAGCAAGCGCTAGAATAAGTAGGTTTTGACATCCATTGTTCAGTGTCACTAGAGTGTTATTTTTTCTATATAGAAGAACAGTGGTTAATTCATAGCTCTTTGGATTTTTTTTTTTTTCAAGCATAAATCACTGTAGGGTTATTTTTTTCCCCTGTATCAATCAGTGGTTTGTAAAAATCTGCAGGGAGAAATAAACCATACAAGCTGGCAAGTAGTTTTAGTGGCATTTAAAACAACTGTGGTAGTTATAAACAGTAAACAAAACATAGTAACCAATTTAAACACTAGAGATTGTTGTATCATAGGAGCATAAATCATTAACTTAATAATTTCAGCAGCAGTGACTCAAATACAAAATTAAGCCAACAGTACCCCCTGTGGCAATAATGAAGTACTGTATTTCTTACAGAAAACAACTGACACAATTTGTGGTTGCAGCTTGGAAATCCTCTGAACCTGATCCTTGGAAGACAGACCTCCAAGCAGCTTTAACACGAAGTACTTTTATAAGGAATTATATTCCAGACACATTTTCATGAACACAGTCCAGAGCCTATGAGCAATGGAGATGAGGTTAGAGGTATTTAGAGAAGAGATGCACACATATAAATGTGATGGCAGACCACTGCTGGGATTCAGACAGTTCTGTTTTTAGACAACATTACTCTCTATTTTTCTGAAGAACCTAGTGACACACCAGTGTTATGAAGTATGAGATTAAAACACAGAAGGGCCTGAAGATGCAGTGTTCACTCTGGCTAAACTCCTATTACGGTAGGCCTGAAGGGTTCAGTTCCAAATATCCCAGCTGGCCATTTACGAAATACTGAAGCATATCTGAAATGAAACTACACTCTCCTCCCCTCAGCCAAATCCATCCTACATCTCTACTGCCTGGAAATGGAGCTTAGAGTGACTAGGCTTCTCTCTAGGCATTAGTCATGGGTCGAAAGTTAGGTGGCTCAATCTTAGCTTTAAGTCTCCTTAATTTTCCAAGAAAATTGCAGAACTTCCAGGATACATGAATGCTGCTCAACCAAAATTTCTTTTAATTATCATCTTCAGATTTTGATACCTCTTCAAAGAGATGAGAAAATCCAAACATTGCTGTCGGAGTTGGTAGGGAATGCAATTCACTTTCACCTTCTTTCTTTTTTTATTTGTCTGCTATTAGTCCTTCCAGTACAGCATTTTGGGGATGGGAACAAATCACATATTTCTGATGTTAGACAACACTATGGGGGAAAAAAGTCATATTGATAAAACCTCACTTCAGAAGTGCCTTTTAATTAAGGATCTCAGAATTCTTGTTCCAGACCTCTACATATGGATTTCTACATATGAAAATATGTAGAAATTTAGCCTTGGCTTTGGCCAAAGCTCAGGTAGAAAAAAGTAGGAAATATCACTGTTGAAGCACAGGGAATTTTCAGATGGAAGAAACAGAGACAATATTGGTCCCTGTTCGCCTTTCAAATAGCTGATGCAGTGCTCCAATCTTTTCTGCTATTTTTATCTCAAAAAGAAAGCACATATAAGAATAGGGCTTATTTTTGATATATTTAAAATGTTTAAAAAAAAGAAAAGAAAAAGAGAAAAATGTAAACATTCAAACAGGAAAAGAAAAGACAATCTAATGCTATTACAATAGGAATCAGATGGAAGCTCTGATCTCCTTTTCTACATTATTAACACAGGTCCCAGTGTAAGTAAGTGTTGACTTCTTCCCTTTGCTTCAGTGCCTAAGAATCCTATTTATATGGCAGGAGCCTTGTACAGCATGAAATAAGGTAACAACCAGTGTCCTGGTGAAGTTATAAACTGTAAGACAAGAAATTAAAAATTGAATCAGTGGTGCAGGGACACCTTTCAATTACATATGTACAATAACAATTTTTCAGCAAATACTTCAGTATACTGGTTTTCCTCATAGAAATTACTTGAGTCAAACCTGTCTTCCTCAGTTGTCCTTTGTGATTTTGCAGGGTGGTAATCTGTAATTTCAGCCTAGTTTCTTTTTTAACACAACTGGATTTTTATTCTGTAAGTATGTGCCATGACATACATTAATGCTCACAAGAAATATGAAGTCCTTCCCTATACCCTAGGGAAGACACAGACTGAAAAGTAAGGGACTGATTGCAAACATTCCTGAATGTGAATCCAGACTATTGACTCAGGCCTACATATCACATATAATGTATACATTAGCAAATAAACGTGATGAAAGGAATTTGCAGAAATGACAGGCTACAGTGCTGTGTACTCCAGGACTTCCTTCCAATTTCTAAGATTTAATCTGAAAAAAATCATTTAAGAAAGAATCATTATCTGCAACAGTTTTAACAGTATTACCTTATCCGCTTGTCTGAAAGCCCTGGAACAATATGACGTCTTTTCTTCTCAGAGAAGATGCAGCAAAGTGCCACTACTGCTGGTAAATAATCTGGACAATTTAATCTGAGTAACCAGCGGGGACCGAGCCAAGCCTCAGCTATCTGAAAGCCTTCCTCCCGGGACAGCCTTCTGAGAATTAAAGTACAGAACTAGGAAAAGAGAAGAGATTCAGGACGGACACTGTGAAGCTTGAAAGAGACATTTCTGTCAAGATAGCAGGCAATGGAAAAGCTGAATTCCCAAACCTGTGGCAAAGCCATCACATACGCAGGTGGTACAACTGCACTGAGCCCACACACCAGAGGAGCCCAGGGGTTAACTGCAGTGGGCAAGTGCCAATGGCAAATGAGAGCCAGGACTCATGCCAGCAAGCCCAGATGATTGTTAAGGGCTGAGGAGCCATGATGTCTCCTGTTAAAAAGTAGCAGGCAATATTCTCTATGTATTTCCAAGTAACTGCATGTAAACAAGGAAGGGGTACTTTGGCATTTTGAGTAGCTTTAGGATGGTGTCATTTACATACTAACAGGTAACAGATGAGAATCCTTCATCCTCGGTGCTCCGGAGTCTCAGATCACCTTCCAGAGTGATCATTCAGATTTATATTCATTTAATACTACTTTGAAAGTAACCCGTTGCTGTATACATTACCAGTTGTCTCTAAATCTAAACTGTATGTGAACTATGGGAGCGAGATATGCCAGACTTTGAAAGGGATGAAGCCAGTTCCTACACAAACACCTATCTGTCATGTCTAGCAATAACATGTACAAAAAATATCAAGTACCTTGCTTGGGCTGAGATTTTTTCCTTTCAGATATGCCCTAGTGTTTGCTTTATTTCTGAAGCAGCATTAGCCAAGAAAATCCTGACAATGGCCAACTATCATTGCTGCATAGCCAAACTGAGGATTAATAACACATTTAGCCAAAAGCAGAAGGTTTAAGGATATTTCCCAACTGAAATATTTTTCAGGTATAAAACACTGCCATAGATCTTTGCATGCAGAAGGATTCTACCTCATTCACTAGGAAAAATCCCATCACCAAGAAGATTCCTTGGAGAAGACTGAAAACTAAATAGATAGCCTGGCCATTTATTCAGGTCTAGCTAATAGTAAAAAGGTGCTTAAGAGGAAGAGTGGTTTGTGGAACTTTGCACTGGACAATACATCCTGGGTTAGGGTTTTTGAGCTCAAGACTATTGGAATCACTGGTTATCTGAAAAATCATAGATACTGACCAAGAGTCCAGCTGGGAGACTGTGGGAGAAATGAACATTCCACAGGTGAGTGCTCCACCACAGGTACACCCTGGCCTCCTGGAATAAGTTAGGATTTTTTCACCAGCAAAGGCTACCCATTTTTCACAACAGAAAACAGCTCAGACCCCAAAGCCATTGCTAGCTAGCACTGAGGTAGCCCACTATTTACTTACAGGCATGCATTTAAAAAAGATGCTAAGAACTTTCTTGAGTTCACGGGTTTTTGAAGCATTGTAAAATAAAGACTTCCCTTCAAAATGTAGGCTAAAGTTGACCATGGAAAACTAAGGAGGCCTTGTTTTGGTGTACATAGGCAGTAAACATCTTCCAACTCTGGGTCTAGTTTAATACACATCCTTGCAAGAAAATAATTAGGTTGTTAAGTGTGAGTCAAATGTCACTTGCGTTATGAATAGTGCATGTCTGTGTGATGAAGAAATGCTGACTACATATGAGGTCAGCCTTTTAACTAAATTTTCAGCCAAAACTTCTAGAAGTTACTTCATGTGTGTGAACAACATAAACTGTAAACAAAACTAAAGAGGGAAATTTGGTCTCTGGAATACACCCTTTTAGGTCCCAGAGATTATTAAATCAGCAAGTTAGCTCTATCATTAATCTCTCTTGAATGAAAGTGGTCTATTTGTGTCCAAGTATATGTGACAAATAATGTGGAATAACGTTATAATAAACAAAGTTGCAGGGTTCCAGGCAACACTGTAAAGGTATGATAGAGAGCACATTGCTGTTCTTCAGCTCCTATCAAGAAACATCAAACACCTTTACAACAGATTTATTTTTGAAATGTTGTGCGAGATATTTACCAAAATGAAAAGCTAAATGAGGTAAAATCACAAAGTTGGTACGAGACAAGATGAAACATATCTTCGTTTATCCAGTTCCTTATAAATTCCCATAAATCATGTTAATTTACCTTTAGAAATTCACAAATCCCCTCGATGTGCCACAGTAGTTAGTCACTATGACAGTGTACAGACTGGGAAACAAGTCACTGTTCCGTAAGCACCCTTCTGAAAGCACACGCATGCTTCTTTTCCAAATTCTCATCCATGATGACATCTGACTGAAAAGTAATTGTCATGATCTTCCTGCTCCCCTTAATTTTTCAAAAGAGAATGTAAAAAAAATTTCACCTAAGCTGACAAGTCTGCTTTATGATAACTCCGCTGGCAAACTACTAGTAAGGACTTTTGCAAGCACTTAATCTTGGTTGCCAAAACCATTATTCTGATCATCTGGAAACACGACTCACCATCAGAAAGGGCTAAGCCAAACCTGATTGTGATTAATATGCTGTCATTATTTTGGTCACATGAACATTCTGTTGCAATGTGGCCCTCTTTTATGCACATCAACCCATCAACTTGATTGGGTTGCTTCTACTGTAACTCCAAGTATCTCACTAAAATTCCTACAACCCATGTTACATCTTTAATAGATAAAATCTGCTATTTTAATGGCATAAACAAAACAGAACTCCAAATCCCATGTATGCTTAAAGTGATAAAGGAAAATGTGACTATTGATGCCTCCAGGATAATTAGAAGTGAAAGAACTCTAGCTTGCCAAAATTACCTTATCAGGAGGAGCCTTAAACTTCTAAAAATATGAGCTTCCTGTCCTTCCTTCCTATTCTTACAGCTTATAGCCAAAATTCTGGGATTGCAGCATCACAAGTTGTACTGTAAAGCATATTTAAGGACAGAAATCCAGTATACATAATATGTTTGAATGTAAAACCAATATTGTAAAAGATACAACCCTTTCAGGCAAAGAAAAGCTATTTGTGATCCCTATTTACCACTCCAAAATAAAATGAAAAAAAAACATATTCTCCATATAAAAATGCAGTGACAAGCCCTATGTACAGAGATCACTTCAGCATAATCTTTGAAGATCCTGCATAAGTCAAGGAATAACTATAAATAAGCATGTATTCAATACTTAGTGTTACCTTTTGATGCTGCTTTGAAATGACAGATATGCCCAATATAAACAGAATGGAAAAACAAAATTGCATCTAGTGGTGTCAGAGGCAATCATTTTCTTGAGCAGCACAATCCACTTGCTTAAACACTCAGCATTTCTGACTTGCCTTCTCTGTTGAAACACTATTATACTTCACAAATATATAACGTACTCATGTGTTAGCAACACCCTGGTATGTTCACTGCCTGGAAGTGCCCATCAAAGTCAGACCCCATACAAGGCACTGTTCAAAGAAGA
>NW_010972592.1:1358407-1358791 GCF_000737465.1 Haliaeetus leucocephalus
GAAGATCATATGTCAGACCCTCCGTTGGCATTATGTTTTCAAATATCAGTCGGGATCTGCCTGGACTAGCTATGAACCTCAAGAAGGAAGTTTCCATGAGCTCTGGACAATATGGTCCCCGTCAGTTCTTCTCAATTACATAGAATAACCATTTCAGGGATGGAGTAGCCATTAGTCATATTAAGGTAGTGCAAAGATGGTTGCCTTGTCTTAGTAACATAATGGATCATGATACTCTCACATTAAAGAAGGCTGGAGAGTACGACAGAAACTAAAGAACAAATGGGCCCTTTGTAAATGTTTGGATAAAGTTTGCTTATGGCTTCTCAGTTGCAATTGCAGGGCATAATTCTATGGAATAATTCAAGTTCTATGGAACAGACA
>NW_010972592.1:1358801-1379151 GCF_000737465.1 Haliaeetus leucocephalus
CAGAGGGAGTAAACACGAGCTGTTTCTGCTAAAGTCTGTAATACATGTCAGCCTTTATTACTCTGAGGAAATCAAAGGTAGGTCACTGAAGATTCAAGGATGAGATTTTTAAAACTCCTCTGTGGAAGGTCCTGAACATTGAGGACAATTGCAGACACATCTCTCTGTTTAGGTACCCTAGAACTCTTAAAACACCACAGAAAATTAGGCCCTCATTGTTTTACGTGTCTTTTTGGTTAGTTAGTTACACAGGTCAGATTTCTTTTGCTATCCCACAGTGCTATATGTGGTGCTGTGTTTATTTTCCAGGTCAAGTAGTTTCACGCACTGGAAATTTAACTTTGAAGAAATAATATGAGGAAAAAAAAAAAGATAATCTTAAATCTACCAAGTTTAAAGGGAAGAGAAAAAAAGTTCAGTTCACATGATTAACTGTCATAAGCACAGTACATACCATCAGAGGTGCCAAAGCCCAACTTGAAAGGTTTTAAATGTTTCAAGCTGTGCAAGCATGCGTTTCTTCAAACAGGCAGAACTGATTATGATGATCACAGGCAAAACCTTAGTTAAACAGAGGATGTGCAATTTTTGTAAATCGTTATACAGCGATTACTAACTATTGAAATAAATGGCTTGCATGTTTATTAGCATTAGAGTCTTTTTTTCTCCCCTCTGTATCCCTGGGAAGAATATGGTATGTTGCAGGTGATGAAGACAATTTTCATCATCAACACAGGACAGGCAATGAGTCTGGAGAAAATCAAACTTGATCAAGTGTTCTTTAAATTTCAAAAAGTTTGGCAAATTTTGGGATAGTTTTCATTTCTGAATAACTCTTTTCTAACAGTTAAGGTCAAAATGCCACAAAAATGCTATTTTTTTAGATTTTTTTCTTTTTTTACCCCTTTATTACCTCAAATATATACATTCTGGTCATACCAAGAAGCTGAATGAACATCTGTTCCTCACTGTGTCAGGAGCTGTACACACTCCTATACACTCAACATTTTAGATGAATGAATGGAAAGAAGCACTGGAAATGTTGAAAGTAGGGATAAGGTCATGAAATCCACACTGTATTTTACTGTTCATGTTCCTAACTCTAAACAAAACCTTACTCAGCTGAGCTATATATATTTTTAAAAAACAACTTATTTAAACTGGCACAGATCATTGTTTGGATACTTCTAAATCTTATTTAAATTGCACAAGAGACTGAATTGACAAAAAGGTATGAAGCAAGCTAAGAGTTTAAACAGAGCTTTGCAAGGGGTCAGTTTTGTCAATTCAAAACTTAAGTTAAACTGGCACTGCTTTAAGACTGTAAAGGCACTTATTATTCTAGCCATGTTGTACCTCCAAAACAGTTAACAGCCCACCTCCAAAACACCATCTTCACCATTCACCAGCAGATCAGAGAGATAAAAACTTCTGGAGGCAGCCAAGGAAAACATCTGAAGATGGAAAACCTCTCTACCTAGAAGATGATGGGAGTTTACATCTTCAGTTTAGGTGAAGGCTAGTTCTCCTCCTTGCTGGTAGCCTCCTCCCATCATATGGCCAAATGCATCAGTGGTTCCCAGGAACAGAAAGGGCTGCCTGGGCAGATCAGGTTGCAAACTGAGGCTTAAATATGTACTTGCTATGTTGTGTATGTCAGAGCTAGAAAATTTAGGAACAACATTGTGAACTTCAACCTATCAAAACAACAAATGATCAATATAACTTGCTTTTCATAGAAAGATTTTTTCCCAAAGGGTCTCATTTTATTGTCTTACCACTTGCTCTCCCAGCTGGAGACACCTGAAAGAGGTCTGATTTTCAATAAATGGTGAGTACTTGCCCTTCTTTTTAAAATACTGCAATCGTCACCCTTCCAGATTACACTGCAGCACTCAGGTTGTGATTCACAAAACTGTCCCTTGTTAGGATGGACCATGCTTAAGTCCACTGAAAGAAGGAGGTCTTCAAACATTATCCTCATTAAGATATGTTTAACATTCTCCTGGCAGAGATTTCTGACCAGTTAAATTCTGAGCACCTTGAATAAACTGGAATTATTTGCTTCATTTTTTGGAATATGAGCAAATTTGATTTGTTCAGGGTGACAAAACATCCTGACTCCTATGCCTGGCTCTTAGTCATAGTTTCTCCTTTCTTCCATTTCATGATCTATTACATGAAATAGGATACGTAACCAGCAATAAAAGATTTCGTTTGGTTTTTTCTGTATACTGAGCATCTCATAGTGAACTGATGCACCCCTTTGCCAGCATCTCACCTCCTCTTTAAATACTGAGACATACGCTTCCATCTATCTATACTTAGCTCTTTCTCATATGTGTACTCTTTACAAATATATATCAATTTCTGCATGCGTTATGCAGAAGAATAATATACAACCTATAGTATATTGCAGTTGTCATTCTACAGTATCCTTACATTTGTAATGGAAAAAGCCAGATCCAAAGGGAAATCTAAGAGGTTGATTAATACCAGAAAAGGAATAAATAAGATTGGAAACAGAGTGGATGCCTGAAAATCTTACTTGTTTCTACCTAGGGTCACTAATTTAATTTTCTCCTACCGTCCATGTGGTTTTTGTTTTTTAATTTCCAGGAATTCATGACTGTTTATTCTATAGCAAACCAATGGGATTTTGAGGCCATGGTATGTTGTGGGAAATGTCTCAGTAGTATGTGTTCTTTGTTAAAAGTTGCTGAGGAGCTGCCTTGGTGTAATTGAATAAACACTAACTATCCCACTTTTAAAAGGGAGAGTAATCTGCACATCAATTAAAGCCAAATGTCTGCTTAATGGTTAAGACACTGCTATGTGTCATCCTCCCAATATTCAGCAAAGTGTTCCATAAGTGCCTTGAAATCAAATTGCCAATGTTAAAAAAAATCTTCAAATAGATGTATGAAGGCAGATGGCTTGTTTATATACGATTTTAATAAGAACAGTGTTTCTCTAATAAAATCTTGTGTGATTCATCCAACATGTAAAGCACAACAAAGGAAAACAAGGAGCGGGCTATACACACACACACATACCAGGTTCTGATTACGCGACGTGCTCCAGCGCCTGCCCTACGCCTGGCCAGCGGTGTGCTCCTGCCCGTCCTCCCCTCCGCTGCCCGGGCTGCCTGGATGAGGGTGGGGAGCTCGGCCTTCGGCCTCGCACCTGGTAAGATGATGGGCACCCTACGCAGTTTTCCCCTTGCCACGTCCCTCCCCGCTTCTAACAGAATCTTAACATTAAATATAGACATAATCGTGAAAGAAATAACTGAGGTGCTGCCACTGGCAGTTGGTAGATGTCTGTCCCTGATCTAGGTCCAGCCTCACTTGTCCTTCCTCGCCTCCTCCCAGTGCTAATATTCCTCCCAGTGCTTCACAGATGTTTTCTTATCATGCTACTGAGTGGTTATTTTTCAAGTGGCTTCTCAGAGCAGATGTTCTACAGGCACGTGCTCTTTAGCCTTCTGTTGACATTACTTCTCTTATAAAAGAAGTGTTATTGCCACGCTACTTTTTAAAAAAGGAAAAATAAACCTCAGAACTTCAAATAAACAAACAAATCATTGGGGTGTTTAAATATCTGCTTATAATATTACAAGACAACACTGATCAGCCTGGACGCTGCAGTTATTATTGTACATTTCACAAAGTAGCTCTTTCAAAATGTCTCTTGCTCAGAAAGCTCTAGTTCCTATCTAGTTGCAGGACAGCTCATTTAACATTTAGCAATAAAGGCTATATGAGAAATAAAACGTGGCGCACACACGTTTACTCTTTAGATGTACACTATTTCACCACCATATTTTGATTATTTGCTTTAAAAGAAAAGTTCCACAATAAAATATGCATCATTTGGTTTTATGCCAGCAGGTGAATTAATTCACACTCAATGAATCCTGCCTCTGCTCCCTCCACCAAGTTCGTATACTGGGGCATGTTCTTTTATTTACTCGGTCCTAGCATCTTTCTATTCCACTTTTAATATAGTGTTTCACTCCAGCTACTAATGCAGACATATTCACTTGCTGCAGTTGTGCTCAGGTTTTCACAGGGTGTTTGGAGGTGCTGCACTTACACCCAGCTAGTTCTCAGGTCAACACTTCAAAATTAGCGAGGAAGAACTCATTGCAGAGAAGTATCATTGGAGGCTGGATTTCAAAGAGAAATGTGCAGCAAAGTAGTCATGTGGAAATAAAACTGGGTTGGAGGCGCTATCTGGGTGGAGAAAATAAACAAATGTTATATGAGTTTGGGAGCTACAACCAGTGGCCAGGTTTCCTGCAGCGAGTATAAAACTGGAATTGTGCCATGAATTAAAACTTGGTTTCATGGGAGCTGTGCCAGTTAAAACCAGCTGAAGAGCTAGCCCACAGCTTTTGGCTTTGACCAAACTGCACATCCCACTACATGCCCTTGATGTGGAAGCACAGCCTTGAAGAATGAGCACAAGAGCAGAAAATCTTGACTCGAGCCACCCCATGCCTCTGCCCCAGTTGGCCTTTCTATACAACCAGTTCATTAAACAGTACTTCAAGTGCCTGATTCATCCTCTTTTATGCCAGTGAAATTGTTGGATCCAAACCAGCATAAAACTGGAGCCACACAGGGCTCAATTAAGCCCAAGGATTTTGAAGGGGTTGATTAGCTAATGCTTTTTCAGCTCTTGTTAGTACAAAGCACCAAATGTGTTTTGCTTGCAGAGACTTTTTTGACTTCCAGAAACTTAGGACGTGGGGCTGGGGGACAGCAGCAGTGTGACAGTGACAGGTAATCAGGGAATGGGTTTTGAGATAGTCCATCCACCAGGTAGCCTTCTGTAAGTCTCCTAGACTTCTGCTCTGAAAGGCAGCTTCAGTCCTACACTCATCAGTTTAGGAAAAACAAATCCAACTTTTTCTGTTTACAGTCTCTGCCTCCCTAGCCTAACATCACTCCTTTCTCACTGTCCTACATACCACCAAAACATCTGGGGTGGTAGCCTGTGCCAGAACCCACACCAAGTTGTCCAACCGGTCAGATGTCCGCAAGGACAGGACAAATGCCTCGTATCAGATGTACCTCCATCCCACTAATAGTTTTGCTACACCAAGAAAACAGTGCAATGGTTTAAAAAAAAAAAACAACAACAAACCACCCCAAAACACAACACTGGGATATAAGCCGAGGTGAGAGGAGAAAGAAAAAAAAGGCTAAATATAGTTGTGTGTGTCCATGCACGCGGGTATTTACTCACTGTATATATATACATATATATATATATTTATACAGTGTGTGTGGTGTGTGTGTGAGTAAATACATTCTCTCAAAATACGTAAGATGGCCGAGAAGTTTCAAGGGTGAGCACAGAATATTACCAGAAAGCATAAGAGAAATAAAGTAGCTGACTTCGAAAAGAGTGGAAAGTACTTTTGATTGGATTTCTACTAACTGTGGGAAAGCTACTAGGGGAAAAGTGGGAAATGTTTAAGCAACTGTTGGAAAGAGTGCAGTTGAAATTCTTCCCACTTCAATCTAAACAGGGAAAAGTGCAACATAGGCCATTGTGGTTAGGTAAGGAATGAAATGCAAAGAGTTTTACAAGCAGAGAGCTGAAAGCTTTTAAAAAAGATAAACAAATCTGGTGCAGAGGATTTGGAGGCACTGTATGTAAAAATAAGCAGAAGTAAGTTAAAGGATCAAATTAAAGGAGCAAATGGAATTACTGAATGCTAAACTACATAAATATTTCAACTGACAACAATGGGCTCTTTAGACATATTCACATTAAAGAAAAAGGAAAATACAATAGTGGTCTCCTAAAAATGCACAAAAAATGAGAAACAGGGACAAAGGAAATGGTCTAATAATAGTATAGAGAAGGAAGGGAAAAAACAAGGATTATATTACTGTTCCTGATTTAGAGCCCAGTCCTACAGGAATTGAAATGCATCTCTTTACACTTTTAGGGGCAGATCTTCATGTGCACCACGTGGAGGCCAAGACAGAAAAGGCAGGACAAAGTGTGCCACTTTGTCCACCTTTTCTCCCAGTTGTGACTATGGGGCTGGTTTGGGCTGCTGTGCTTGTAAGAGGAGGCATGAAACTCCTGCAAATTTTGCCTAGCTGCAGTGATCCTAAAGGCAGCTTTCTGGTATTTCTGAATCACTGGGAGTCAGCTGTTTTCTGATCACTGACTAAATTCAGCCCAACCTGATGCCAGACAGCAGGGCACTATAAAGCTGTTACAACAATGCTTTAATACCCTTTACTCCAGAGAAATCCCAAGGCAGCTCAGCAACACTTAGGTAACTCCCTACCTATTTTGTTTACGCCTTGTGTCCATGACAAGAAAAATGGATGCTAAGCATAAAACCAATATTAAATCTCAGTATAACATAACAGGCTGTGAAGAGCTATGAATGACAGTCAGATAGTCAGTGACCTACAATTTTTGGACCTGGAAGATTTGCTCTATATGGGTCTCTTCTGTCACATGGAGCTTCAAAGCAAGGCACTTAAGTAGAGGAGGATTTACAGAGGGAGTGGGCGAGGAAGGCTATACCCCCCCTCTGCATCGACACATGCTCATGCTGTTTGATGGAGAGAGGCACTGCACTGCAGTGGATAAACTAGTATTTTTCTTTCAAGCTCTCTCTCCCCATCTGGCTCCACACCTGTTATGTGTTAAGCTTATTTTCAGTGACGATGAAAAACATTTAGGATGACCTAATAGATGTGTACAAAATAATGAAGGAAGTGATAATGATGCACATGGTAAAACATCCTCCCATCCAAGAGGCCCAACAGTCATGAAATATGGCAGAAGCATTCTAAACATAAACATGAAAAAAATCCAGTAAGAACCTTTTTCACAAAGATAAATAAACACCTGGAATAAGTGGTCGCACTGGGCAATAAAAACAAATTGCAACAGTGATTTAAGTATTTTCATACTGCAAATAAAAATAGAAAACACTGGAAAGCAGGAATGAGATAAATGTAACATGAAAATAAAAAGAAGACACTTGGACATGTCCATGTGCAGGCTGCATATGGAATAAAAGCAACTGTAACAGAGCAACTGTTTATTATTATTAGAGTTTTCATTACTTTATTCATTCTTCTGACACCAAATGTGTATGAAGCCAAAGCCAGATACTTACAACAGCAAAATTATAAGTACATACGTGCTTACAAGGTTTGCAACAATAAACCCTGATTTCTTATTTTCAGCTATCATTGTTGAAGACATTGGCATTGACATTACGCCTCACCACTCACAAAGGACATTAAGCTTTCAGAAGTAAAACCGTTACCAAGAATATTTCCTGCTTTGAAAAACCCACCTGACCTCTCAAAGTGATTTGCTCTATTTAAAGTTAACCCTGAACCTGAACCCCAAATCCAAAACCTTAAATGTATGGTTCTGTTCCTAAATTTGAAACTTAGACCCTTCTCTGGGCCTGGTTCTCAATTACTTTATTGGTGCCATATTGATTTACACTTGCTGAGTGTGTGGTTCCCTATGTTTATTCCCTAAAGATGAGCTGAAAAGGTACATGCACGCAGTGCCCAAAATATGTATGTTCTGACACAGCCTTTGAAAGTAGTGTTAAATCCTTAATATCATTACAAATATAGAAGTACATTCCATTTCTTCTTCAGCAGCTCTACTCTCTCTCAGCTCTGCTAACTTTTGTCCCTGAGGCACAACGCTCACGTGTTCAGATACTGCCCAAACATGCTGGACGATGTGTCTCTTTACACACAGGACAACTGTCAGTTTGAGTTTCTCTTCTCAGCCTTCAGAAGATGTTTTCATGTTGTTCTCAACAGACTGTGTCTCAGGGCAAGAAGCAACATGGTTTCGTTATTGCTTTGCTTGGATGATTGCTGATTACCACCCACTATGGATGTGGGGGTTTGTGCCGTGTTTTGGCCCAAGTGCGCTGCAGTTCTCGCACCACGTCCCACAGCCAAGCCAGCAGAAGATGGTAATGACTGTCACTCCCCATTGCCCTCTGCCAGCTTGGAAACCAGCCACTGAGAAGCTGCATCTCATTACTGCTGCTGGACAGTGCTGAGCCGCATTCACGTACAGTGATTAATTCAATGAATTTGGCATGCAGAAAAGAAATGTTTCAAAATTGCATTATTCCAGTGAAAACACCTGGATACCCTTAGGAAACAAATATAACAACACTAGTATTGAGAAAAAAGATCACTAGGAATTTTAAAAGGGGGAAATAATTTGAAGTCACAGCTTTTATGTATCAGAACCAGCTTGGTAAAACAGATCCTTTTGTAGTGTTACCAAACGCTCTGGTACATGGATGGCATGCAAACTGCAGGTTTCCCGTTCTGTTAAAGTATTAGGGCAGGACTTCATTCACTAAAGGTTTTGTTTTAATATTAAAAACTTTGGTAAATGTTTTCTATGCCACTATGAAACAAAACCATATCAAAAGGAGTTATAGTTGTATGCCCCATAAATTAGATCAAAATCTACAATTTTGACTCAGAGTCAGTAATGCCTCCCTCCTCCTTCCTCCCCCAGCTTTTTGACAAGACAAGGCACTGGAGAATTTGAGCATCACTCAGTTTTCTTGCTTCTCCCCTAATAAAATATAGTAAAATTGAAAGTTTTAGTAAATCCACACACCCCCATCCTCATGTATCAAAAGGCTGAAAGGTACTGGTAAAACTCAAAAGTCAGGATGTCTAAACCAGTAACTCTTCCACGTCATTACCACAAAAGCTCTAATATTAAACCACTTCAGCTGATTCGAAAGTGACATAGTGGCCCAGTTTTTTGGAGCTGCGTTCCTAAGCATTGGCACTGGATACATAACAATTGCATGTACTCTGATATTCCTGCTACGTATCTCTCAGTTACCCCTTTGAGGACAATACAATCTGATTTCAGTACTCTGAGCTAATCAAACTGGAGTGAGAGGGGTGAGTGTTTCTCATAGTTTTCTGTGGAAATCTCCCGTGGCCCATTCTATTAAAAAAAGAAGTGTGATCCTTTTAAATCTATAATTTTTGTATTCAGTCAGTAGAGCTAAGTTCATATATGACCTCATGGAACAGAAGAAAGGGAATGTGATGATGCGACAAAGGTATTTATTTTCCATCTTCCATTGCTATGAAGTCCTATCTTGTCAAGCTCACTGCCTATAACATCAATTCAAATAACAGGACAACTTATTCTCGTTCTGCTTTCACCTGGCTTGCAAAATCCTTTCAGTACTTACAGGTCCTTACTTACTTTTCTGAACCATTTTTTTCAATTCACTGGTGTGATGAGAAGAGCATCTTCTACACACCAATAGCCTCTAGACGGTTTCTCTACACTCATAAATTAATTAGGACCAACCACCTTTGATAAAAATACAAGGGTTCAAAACCCACAGTGTTTCTTTAACTGAAGTAGAAGACCAATTTGTGCTTACAGTCACTGTGACAGCATACCCAAAGGTGTTATGTGTACATATAAAATACACCAGAATCTGAGTTGCACCAGTCTTGCCTAAACAATTGTACCTACATGTATAGATGATAAATGCAATATGAACAGCAAAATGTGATATAAAAGCCATATCATGATTAGTAACTGAAGCTAAGCTCAAATCCTTACACATTCAAACTGCTGTTTGAGTACTTGTAAATTAGTATTTGCTTGTTCAAGATCTTACTGCAATATTTTGGATGAGACTCTTCAGTACAAAATACTGATTTTATTCATTATAAAACAAGACCATGACAGAAATCTCTTACCTGACCCTGTGCTGAACTTTTGCTTAACTTAAACAAAACTTAGATAGCAGCCACTTTTGCTTCCACAGTATCTCTAATAAATAAATACACTTATTTGAAAAAATCTTCACCCCAAGTTCATCTCGGTCCTCTTCTTAAAAAAAGGGCGTATTTTTTCTTCTTGACCTCTCTCCTAGGAAAGACAGATAGATTGTGTGCAGAGTTTATTACGAGATCGATCAAGATAATTGAGGTACAATTTTCTCAGCTATTTCTGCCATCATTTTTAAAAGCAGAGATGATTATGTTTATCTTTCACCCATCTGGTAAAACACACTGTGTTCTCATGTAATTTGAATGTTTCAGCAAGGATGTGAGACCATCTTTTTGGATGTAGCTAATAGCTGTGCCATTAGGCCATCCTCTCTCGAGACTTCATTTTTCTTATTAATAATTGTCAACACTATCTCTTTTTCAGAAACAACCAACCACACCTAAGTCTTCTCTTCCTCTCTGGCACAACACCAGCCAATATTAAGTCCAAAATGTGGCTATCATTCTGAAGATCCTTCAAGATTCACTTGCTCCTTATGAAAATCTTCATAGACAATCCCTTTTCTATAGCACACTTTTTCTTTTTAAGAATTATTATTGAACATTTACGTGAAAACAAGCTGCTTTTTTTTTTAAGGTCACCTCAAAATCAAACTCCACGTCCCATATTTTTGCTGGAGTGACCATACGCAAAGTTCTCTTCTCATTTACGCCAATCTTCCAGTGCCATAATTTAAGTGAATTACTCTTAATTGCATCTAACCTTTCAGAGAACAAGATCCTGACTGTCTGCTTTGTTATTTTTCACTCGATCCTTTCTCCCTCTGTGCTATTCTGTTTCTGGTAACTGTGATATCAGTTACCACAAGAAGCATTCCTGTTCTGAAATATTTTTTTTGATCCAATATTAGATAATTTTCCGGATCTGTGATGGTAACACTTTGTTTCACTGTAATCACTTATATTTCAATCTATTTTAACCACCAGTTTTCTACCCAGGAATTTTGTATCAGTCACCTCCAGTCCTTAATGCTTGAAAAGGTTAAGACTTCATTCAAGTCAAAGTTTTTACCTCTGCTTACCATTAAAGTAAAACCAAGACATCAGACAGGTTTACGACACATGCATGAGTGTATATTATTGTGTATATATTTTGTATTAGTGGTTTGAACCCTGACTGCTATTTGTCTAGAACTGGCAGCAATAAACCATTCCTATTGGATTTAAAACCAGTGATTTTCAAGTATGTTCATGACATAAGCATATCTAAGCTTCAGTGTCCACACCACATCCAAGCATCTGTGCCCGCATTAAACATGCTTGTTTATATATATGTACAGAATCTTTGATGTACCCTGTACACCAAAACCAGTCATTTTATAAACCTAAGCATATATAGCTGCTTTCTCTGCATTTGACGCAGAGTAATAATATTAATAAATTTATACTGTTCCAGTTTACTCTTTAACATTTTTTGTCTCTACTACAAAAAATAAGACATTTGAACTAAATTGTTTTGTGAAAATAATTACAAAACTGAAAAATAAAATCAAATTAAATAGTAAGCTTTGAAAATTTGGATCATAATGGTGGCTTTTAGTTAAGCAGGACTTTTTTCAGGACTGTCAAAATCTCTTTTAAAATTAACTGCAAATTATTCACTATCTATCTGGAAAGTTCAAAGCATTTCAACATTTTACCCAAGAGTTTGCCTGTTCTGACTGGCAGCAAAATAAATATGATGGGTGGTCTGTTTAAGGCACCTGTCCAAGCCCAATCACATTACATTTTCATAGTATCAACATTTTAAAACACTATAGCTGTTGCATCAACAAAAGTGCATGGGAATATCTCCAAAGCAGATGGCAACTAGCACATCACAAAAACATGCAGATTCCTGAGCCAATTTATATAGCAAAACAGCATCTACCACAGAGCAAAGGGAAGAATAATTAGCATATTCAAACATTCAGAACTTCCCAACATCACATGGTTTATGCTAAGGACCATGAAAAGTAATTGCTCTCACGTAATACTGGCTTTCATTTGGGCAGGGTGAACTTACAGCAGGGTTTATTCAACTGAGTAATTCCCTTTGCATCTAAAAGAATACACAATCCATTTGAAAATATTGCTAATTTTTGCGTAACAGAAAACATAGGAATCCAGACAAGCATCTTCTTAATTCAAACACTTTAGTATGTTGTTGTCAGTTCCTTTAAAGCAATGTGGTTCTAATGTCTTTAATGTATCAAATTTTATTGTAATTCACAGGCATCTAATAAAGGCCACATTTCAAGGCAACAGTGAGCAATCTGCACCTACATAACGCTTCATGCTGGATTTGTTCACATACTGCATGCCTAGGTCTCTTTGCAATTGTTTCTGAAAACACCGATTATGTTACACAAATGTAACTTATAAGTTTCACATTGTCTGAAAATCTAATTATTTCATTTTCTACATAATACTCTCTGTGTTAATTGACTCAGAATGGAGTCATCCATTTAACCACAGGTGGCCTGGTTTTGCAGTTTTCACATGCGTGAGAATTTATTCAGATACGTAATGGAAAAACTGCTCTACAGCTAGGCTTAGAGCAGATCCAACACCCCGGTGGGTAACTTTCTACAGTGACCTGTTCATATTTTTCATACTCTAATTCCATAGCTCCTCTGCTGCAGGAAACAAAACAAATCCTTGTTATTGCTAGCTTGATGGTGCCGATTTTAAAAACGTAGGTACATTTCAGATATGACAGAACTGGGTCATAACTATTTCGTTCACTCAGCCACCTCACTCAAGCTACTAGAGTTTACAGATCCAAACTGGACCTGATTAGACTACTGACAGACATAATTTTCTGTGGCCTGCTAATAACAGCATGGCCATGACCTGGAATCCAACAACACAAAACAAAAGTAGAAGCTTAGGCTGTGCTTAATCTCACCTAACTTGAGGTGTCCAGACTTCAGATGGATATAGCTGAGCTCATGCCCATAAGCACCCTTTACAGATCAGAGAAGACCCACTGCCTCTGTTGACTACAGAAAAGGGGCAATCTTACAGAGCCAAAAAAAGATACCTGCACCCTTAAAATGCAATTAAATGAAATGGCAAGGACCAACCATAGATTTTATCCTTAGCACATAGGAAAAATAGTACATCCAGAACTTATTAGCAGAGATTACAGAACAACTCTTTTGGGACATATTTCATTTTAGAAAAATAAATAAAATGTAATAAATATATATATGATAGCCACTCTGCATATTAGTTTTAGATTCAATCATAAATTTATATGTAGGAAAAATGTATTGATGTATATTGTATGTCCTTATACCATATCTTGCCTATGATGAAAAAGATACACCACAGTGTTTTATCTTAAGGCATCACAAATGTTATCTTAAAAGCTTGGAGTACATTATTGTACTGTTCAGTTTACCTCAATATTAATATTTTATATATATATGTATGTATATACGTATTGGATGCTCTGTTTTGGAAGAATCTGGTGCACTGACACTAAAATAATTTAAAGCATAACCCATTCAATTTAAAGAAATGGGGTTTCCATTAATCCACTGTCTGAAAGTGGAAATGCATATATCTTTAGGACATCCTCTGATTTCCAGTCTTCCAAAGGTCTTGGTGGTTGATCTTGTCATATAGTCACAACATTGTACTGGAAATGTGAACAAGATACTCATTTTCCCAAATGAAAAGCTATAAATTTAGGCCAATATAAACCTGTCAGAATTATCCCTCTGTAAGTTTCACATCAGGGTGTGGTGCCGCACAGCTGAGGAGCTGAGCTAATAAGTGTTGAAAAATGAAAAACGCTGCTTTATGGCATCACATAAATTGGCACCAAAAAAAATGCTTGCACCTACGCCCCAGTTTTGACAAATAAATGCCGAAATGTGGAAGCCATACCAACAAAGTCCCACTGATATGAGCAGGAGGAAAGCAACAAATAGGTCTGTCAGAGAGTTCTGTAGTATATGTTTCCATTGTTGATATAAATGTCTACATTTTACCTGCTCAGGCTCAGAAGGGGTAAATTAAGCAAAACCAATGTGAACACAGTTACTTTCTACTTGCAGATTAAAAAAGCTGTTTCTGCCATTTCCATGTTCTAATGCCAGTACAGGGTTGTGAGTCCAAAAGATTCTTTTGTTGGGTTCAACTTATCTTTGGGTCAACCAGAGGGAGTTACTCCTGACTGACAGTAAAGTAACCAAAACCAGATTTTAGCATTAAGAAAGCAAATTTAGATTTTGTTGTGACTGTATAAAGTCTTGCCAATATATTTATATGAGCAAAGCCCTCTTTCAGACTTCCAATTTATACTGGCAAAAGTACTCCACATTGACACGAGATACTTTGGTTTGACAGATTGCATTTCTATGGAGAAAACGAGAAAGCTTGCTAGCACAGCCATGTTATTTGAGAGTGTGATATGTTTAACACTCCCGATTCACATACACGTGAATGTGGAATGGGGCAGCACAGATCTGGGCACACTCATTTATTAACTCCAGTGCAGTAATCTCACTAGAGCGCTCCTGCTAATTTCAAGAGTTCCTAATTCATAAATCAGAACTTTAGAAAATAAGTCAAAATTATGAGACATTTAAAATAAGAATATTGGGGATTTTTTTCTTGTATGTCTGGATTTTAAGGTTCATGTTTTCACAGCTTTTTCCTCAATTCAGAGAGCTTATATCCTTTTAAAGCAACAAGAACCTGAGATTTGTATTCAGTAACATATATGCAAGAACACTGGTCCTCAAGAGAAATACCAAAACACACAACGAAATCACAAGGCGTAACAAACTTGCCAGACACACAGTTTAAATCGACAAAGGATCCTTCATTCTGAGTCCAGAAATTTTACTGGAGACTGTAATAATATTGTGGTCCCAGGACCAACATCTTCCCACAGGCAAAGCTCCAATGGAGCCAAACCCTCCCATGGCACTTCAAACTTCCCCCAAAAGTCCTGAACTCAATCTCCCATGGCCAAGGTGAGTTCACTACCCAGGGTGAGCGTCTTTGAAATACTGTCTGATATATAAAGCAGCTCTGCCAGTAACTGTCAAGTCAATGTAAAACCAGTCATACCAGTTAGCAGCCATAGCTCTAATCAACGTATTAAATCAAAGGCAGCCAGCACCAGTCCACATATTAATAGAAAGCAGCTTCGCTATTTGCTGAGAATACTGTTAATGTGTTTTTGGTAAGCCCCAAGCATGTCTGCGAGATCCCTTGGGGAATTCTGGTTGAGGAACATCCCTCCAGGCTCCAGCAGGCTATAAGCTGAACAAGATGGGCCAAGGAGCTTGCCTGGGAGATGCCTGCAGATGCAGCAGCTGAGTGGACGTCCAAATGACTCAGAAGCAGCAAACCCGCTGCAAAGAACAAGCAGAAGAAACACACAGACACCAGTAGTGTAGCCAAGACTGGATTTGTTTTGGCAGGGTGTTGGCTAGCTGCAGGCTCAGATTTGTGAAGAAGGGAACTGCCTCCTGTTGTCCCTGGGACTGTGCCCTCATTTGTTTTTAAACAAATTGGATGGCATGCAGTAAATATCTGGCTCCTGCTAGCAAAATTATCTCACAAGACCCTAAATACCAATTACCTCTTGGGCCAAAAAGAACATGATTTGTTTATTTATTACTTGTTTACCTTGCTGTGGTAACTAGAAACATTGGGTCAAGATCCCATTGTGCCAGACAGTATTCAGATGCAGAACACAACTTGCTTTTCTCTTTGTGGACTGATTTCCCCCACAAAACTCCATGGTAAATCATACCTCTGATGCACAATATTAAGGACGTAGCCTAGCCAGGGAGCTTTTTTTCTAGTAAGGAACAGGAGAACTCAGCATCAAAATATACTTCTCACTGGACAGGAAAACAACTTTTCAAAATCTACCTATTTTGAATGTTGATTGTTTGTGAAGAACCTCAAATTTTGAATTAAAAAATATGAATGGAAATACATTTTTCATTTGGCTTGGTGAGGGTATGAATAGTTTGGCACGATAAATGGACCACTGGGCTGTGTGCCTGAGTAGCAACCCTTATGGCACTTCCTACCTCTACTGCGGCAGTTGTACTGTTTATAAGAACTTTTTAGAATAAAATATGCCAAGATGTACACTGAAAGAGAAGACCTAAAAAAACCCCCTTGCCATATAAATTCTATATCAAAGCACAGCCATTGATTTCCAATGGATGAAACCACCTGCAAATTTGAGGATAGTTGCTTATTTTTATCAGATCACAGTAACTGGCATGATGGTCTTAAAAATAGTGGACAGACCCTTGTCGTGGTTTAAACCCAGCCAGCAACTAAGCACCACACAGCTGCTTGGTCACCCCCCCACACCCAGTGGGATGGGGGAGAGAATCAGGAAAAAAAAAGTAAAACTCGTGGGTTGAGATAAGAAGAGTTTAATAGGACAAAAAGGAGGAAAATTACAATGATAATAATAAAATTACAATAGTAAAAGAATTAGAATATATAAAAAAAGTGATGTACAACACAATTGCTCACTACTTGCTGACAGATGCCCAGTTAGTTTGGGAGCAGCTATCCACTCCCCAGGCCAACTCCCCCCAATTTATATACTGGGCATGACATCACATGGTATGGAATACCCCTTTGTCCAGTTTGGGTCAGCTGTCCTGGCTGTGTCCCCTCCCAACTTCTTGTGCCCCTCCAGCCTTCTTGCTGGCTGGGCATGACAAGCTGAAAAATCCTTGACTTGGTATAAACACTACTTAGCAACAATTGAAAACTTCAGTGTGTTATCAACATTCTTCTCATGGTAAATCCAAAACACAGCACTATACCAGCTACTAGAAAGAAAATTAACTCTATCCCAGCTGAAACCGGGACAACCCTTCAGCCTGTAAAAAACTTGGAGAAAGATAGGAGAGGGAAGGAATGTACAAAAGAGTCAAAGAAATTCAGCACTTAATTTTAATGCCTTAATAATGAAGAAAGCAAGTATAGGTTAGCTAACACTCAAGCAATAAAGACTAGATATTAATGATTTGATCTTCTGATATGGCGATGATAATGTCATGATACTGAGAAAGAAATAGAGGGGGTGTGTGTAAAGATCCAAATACTTAATATTTTTATTGCCATACCAAAATCACTGCTTCTGTCAAAATCACCTAAATGTAAATATAATCAACTAGAAATCAGATAAACTTCTTTGTAATCATCAGTGAAGCATCTGTGGACTAACTCAACTACTAAAAAAAACCCAACAGTAACTGTACGATACCTACAAACTATTTTTCAATGTGGGGTGCAAGAGCCTTAGTTCTGCATATACAGTTATAATAGTGTTTCTGGATGTTATATATGTACACATGCTGGACATAAAAATTACTCTGCAACATACTGTTTTCAGCTCAAGTTAATTTTAAAGTGCAAAGCCATTTTAAATGAGAAAAATATCAAAATGGTTGCAAGTAAATTAAACTCTTCTGGTTTCTTCTGAATAGAGTCAGTGTGAGAGAACAGAGTTGGAACAGAGAGCACTGTGAGCAACAGCCTATCCTAAGGAACAAAACGCAGCTCACACTTAACATTTACTTTCTTTACAAAACTTAAAATGGCCACATATTTACATTTCAATATTTATTTAGCATTTAAGTAAAAATTTAATCTATTTATTTCATTAAGCCCAGAAAAAAAAATAAAAAGAGAAGCAATTACAACGGAATATGTTTTTAAGGGTGTGGGAGGACATTTTATTGATGCTGTGAAATGTAATAAATTCCTTTTGGAGATGTTTCATGTCAGCAGTGAAAGACTTATAAAAAAACCATAAACATCAGAACTTAAGCATATGTTAGTTTAACAAAATTTGCTAGCTATTTTCATAATGCCTATAATTTTCTACAGTTATTAACATACTGTTAATTCATTCAGGATAGTCCTTTCAGTTAGTAAGGCTAGGTTTTAGCAGCAGCCATGATTTTCATGAGATTCATCTGTCTGCTTCATAGGCTTCATAGGTTTGGCCCAGGGAAATAGTTACAGCCCTTTTCTAGTTCTTACTCCAACCATGTTCCCTCCTTCCCCTCCTTCTTCGGGCAGAAGTGGCAGGGGAGGGGACTCTATCATCCCTCTAACAACAGAAAACTCCAAGAAATGAAAGAATCATCTCCTGACCATTTCTGAGCACTTGATTCAGATCTATCACTGTTAGAAGGGGGTTTTGCAGTGTTGGGGGTTTTTTTTAATATCATTAAAATACATTTTAATATAATTAATATACAATATCATTAATATACTTAAAAACATCCCAAGAAAGGCTTTTCCTCTGGTATAAATAACAAGTTCTCGCAGTAAATTGGTTGTCATCAGAATAATAACTCAGCTCTTTTCCATTTATATTTGTTCACAGCTCCTATTCTCTCACAAGTTCCTATGCAGTTGGCTATTTTGTCTTTAATTTTTGAAAAATATTGGTCTTTCCCCTGAAGCCCTGGAGATCTCTCCCTTCATGGAAAGATAAAGATAGCCCTTTGCTTGTTTTCTAATGGAAAAGAAAGAATATATCTTATGCCTTGACTATTTCTCTTAAAAAAAAAAAACAACAACAACAAAACCAACACACAACATCCTCCAAACCTAGAGTACTATTTTTGCACAGTTTGCTATTTTATCGTCTCTTTTGTTCCTGGCATCAAGCTTTATTTGTTGGCACAAAGAAATCTGGTACCTCCAAGCTTGTAACTCAGAAGCAGGGAATGAAAAACCGTAAGCGTTAAAAAGACTTGATCATGGTTTGTTGTCGTAACTGTGCAGAAGAGTTTGTCCAAAGCCGCACGTCACGTTTGTTCAGTGACCCTTCACATATAATAGCCCTCAAAAATTACAGTGCTCATGAAAGATGGCAAGATAAATTAAAATATTGCAAATAAGTGTAATTAAATGAGTGACTATATCCTATAATAATGATTAAACTTTCCTGCTAAGATAATTTTTTTAAAAAAGGAGCGTTGATCTCCCCAGTACCACAATTATTTTTGAATACTCCAAGTCAAATGAAGAGCAAGGTGTGTGTAGGGTACTAGCCACTGGCAATACTGACTTGTTCATGGTGGCACTACTTTACTGAGATTTTGTATTCTTGAACTGGGCAACTGAGACTGCAGAAAATTTTAGCTATCTCTTTCACCCCTCCCCACCATTCAATTTTCTCATTTCCCCAACTATCAGATTTTTTTCCTTCTATTTACTTCTTGGACCTGCTGTAGAATGCTTCTTAGATATATTAAAAAGACAGCTGCATATATTTTGAAGGGGCATCATAACATGCCGTTTGTCGGCCTGCATTTAACTGGTGCCCTGACTAAATATATAGGAAAATAGTAGTCAGGACAGTAATTTGAACAGAAATACAAGCACAGCATGCTCTTCATATTACACACACACTGATGTTTCATCTACTTAACCCACAGGCCATTCTGAAGGTAATAACATGCTACCTCAAGAGGCTAAGGTTTCATTACATTTTTAAGGACTAACAGGTGTGCCCCTATGGCTTGCCAAAATACTTCAAGATGAACTGCAAAACTAATCTGTAAACTTGCTGCTCACCCCCTGGCTTGCACTGCACCTGGCTAGTGAAATGGCAATAGCGGAGTTCATGCTTGGTCATCCTTGTTCCACTGCCGCAGCCCTCAAAGCACCAAGGCAGGTGGTTAATTGACACATCACTAGGAAGAAAAAAAACCAAAAAGTCTTACAACCCTGAATGTGTGTAGGTTACCGAAAAGCGCACAAGAAAGCTCCTACTCCTTATGCCCCTACAGCAGTTCAGTAGAAACTACCAAGCGCATCAGCGTAGTTGTGCTCAGAGGTGGATTAAGGTCAGACAACCTTTCAAGCTTCTACTGGACCTTCGGAATGTTGGTCCCTGGAGGCCCTTTGCTTTCTGAAGCCCCTCGAAGGAGCCTTCAGACCCCCCACTACCTGCCTCCCCTCCACCGTCCTTTACTCCTGAAAGCGTGCCCCTGGTGAGGCCGAAGCCTAACTGCCTTTCCAAACACGTACTAGGACATGGAAGGGACGACACCCTCTCCCCCTCTCCGTTTGATCCCCAGTTTGCCTACCACATCGCATTTCTAAATCTGTACAGACACAGTACTTTCTATAAGCAGACGGAACTTTTCTGGTTTGGGGGCGGGAGAGCTGCTCCTTGGGGCAGCAGCGCCTGAGGAGAACGGGGCGGGGGGCGGACTACTACGACGACATGGCCCCGCGGCCGCGGTAGGAAGAGCCGGGAAAGGCCGAGGGCTCCCTCCCAGCCCGGCGGCGGGGCCGCCTCTGCGCCGGCGCCGTGCTACCGGCCGGGCCGGGAGGAGGAGGAGGAAGAGGAGGAGGAGGAGAGCGAGAGCGGCGGGCATGGCGGCGCCCGCCGCGCTGCAGAGGAGCGTGGTGTCCCCTGCGGGCAGGCACACCGCCTCCCTCATCTTCCTGCACGGCTCAGGTGG
>NW_010972592.1:1379161-1414181 GCF_000737465.1 Haliaeetus leucocephalus
CGCGGCGGTGCGCGGGGCGGGAGCAGCGGCGGCGGCGTCCCGGTGCTGCGTGAGGGAGCCCGCGGGGCCGGCCCGCCGCGGCTGGAAAGCGAGGAGAAAGGGGGGTGTCAGGTGCCCGCGTCCTCCCTGCGGCTCTGGCCACCCCCGGGGACAGTGGGGGACCTGGGGCCGGCGAAGGAGGAGGTGCCGTGGGCAAAGCGGCGTGTCTGGGGGTGGACTGGGTGTAGCGTTTGGGCCTCCCCGGGCCTGAGGTGGGTCCGTGGGGCGCGTTTCAGGTGCCACCAGCCTGGCTTTCTTTGCCGTGAGAACAGATGTGTTCCAGAAGAGATCTTCTTAATTTGTCCCCTCTGAGGGTGGCCACGTGCGAAGAATGATTTTCATAATTAAAATGGCTCTTGGTGTTTTGAGGATCAGACCGAGAGTATTGTTGTCGCCTTTTAAAAGACAGTGTTAATAGACTGACTTCTCTCTGTTCAGAAGGGTGCTAGCCGTGTCCAGACTGGCTTCATGGCCACCGTCTGAAGAAGGTAGTTACCTTCATCAGTGACCGGTCTGAGGGAAGGAGGGGAGAGTGTGTTTTGTTGGGGTTTTTTCTTAAAGGTTATTTCTAACCTGTTAAATAACAACAACAAAGTCCACATGACTCAAATAAAAAAAAAACCACCCCAGAACAAAAAAAAAACCAACCCAACAGCAAAAACCCACAGTACTCGTAGGTCTTTATTAGATCAAGGTCTTGGGAGTTAATTCCATTGAGATGTCCATGTGCGCATGGCAATGTGCTCAACTCTTTCAGTGTCTTTCTATTAGTTTTACTTTTAGCTGATGCTTCTACTTAGTTTAGCAAAGATGTATGTGCTTATTAAATTAGTTTCATTTTTATATCTAATTTTGGTTTTCTCAAGTTCTGTGAGTTAAAGAATGAAAGAGTTCATAAGATGCATTCAGCCCTCTTGTTAACGCTAATGCCTTAATGCTTGAGGAAATAATTTTCTCTCATGTTGGAGGAGTAAGGGAAGATTATGGTTAGAGGTTGATTCCACATGTGGTTAAAGTACTCTACAATTTTTTCATTTTTGATATGATTTCATTCGTAATGTTTGCAATGGCAAAGTACAAGGGTGCTTTTATTTGGTTTTGTTTAGCAGTTCCACAGAATAGAATTTAAAACAGAAGTAGCCACAGTGCCGTTGCTGTGGGCTGGCCTGTAAACCTGAATTGTAAACCTTCTGCAGCGCTTGTGATGGAAAGTGGCAGTAAATGGCATGAATCCATTTTGTTCGTAATGCTTGCTCCAGACAAATTATAACAAGTGGAGAATGTAAATACAAAATGGTATAGAAAAATATTAGAAAATTCCCGGTATGGTACATCAAATTTAGGTAGAGGATCCATTGGTAGCTGAGCAGGGAAGGCAAACGGACATAACAAATGTATAATAATTTTTTAGACTTAGGTTTACTACTTTGCATGTTATAACATGCATAGAATCATAGAATTGTTTAGGTTGGAAAAGACCTTTAAGATCATCAAGTCCAATCATTAACCTAGCACTGCCAAGTCCACCACTAAACCATGTCCCTAAACACCACATCTACACGTCTTTTAAATATCTCCGGGGATGGTGACTCAACCACTTCCCTGGGCAGCCTGTTCCAAGGCTTGACAACCCTTTCAGTGAAGAAATTTTTCCTAGTATCCAGTCTACATGTTACGTGTTGTTAAGTTCAGACTTTGCACAGAAAGAAAATTTGGAAATTCAAGCTATATTTGAAAGGAAAATAATTCATATTTTACTTGAGGGGGAGAAAGATAATATTGCTGCCATCGGTCTGTTTCAGGTTCGTAAACAGACTCAAAACAGAATTGTCTGTGCATTGTTTGCTTCTTTTTAATAGTGTTCAGAAGAACGTATAATGCTAAAATCTAAGAACAGCCTGAAAGACAAACCTTTCGGAAGGTTGTT
Organism: Haliaeetus leucocephalus; assembly: GCF_000737465.1. NCBI lineage: Eukaryota > Metazoa > Chordata > Aves > Accipitriformes > Accipitridae > Haliaeetus > Haliaeetus leucocephalus. The sequence continues at coordinate 1,381,128 of NW_010972592.1, forward strand.
GGGTTTTGTTTGGCATCACAGTCTACTCTCTTTCACCCTCCTGGAAACTGTCTGGTGTATATATGTATCTTTGTTTGAAAGGAACACGTGCTGTCTGCATAAGAATTCACCCTGTATATCTGTTCATAGCACTTCAATCTGCAGGGGTTTTGGCTATAGGCTGAGTTGGTAAGACTAGGAAAAAACACATTGAGAGTCAGATCTCAACTAACTTTCAAATGGAACTGTGGCATTAAGGTTTTTGAGGAGCCTGCCAGAGGTTTTAACCTCAACTCATCTCAAGCACTTTTACAAAACTTTGGGAGTATTTGATACTTCCCCTAAAGCCTGTGTGTAATATTAGCATAATTAAATATGAAGATCCCTTTTATTGCTTTCGACTAGGTTTTGAAGTGAGTTAACATAAAACTTTGTAGTAAAAGTAATTGTCTTTTCTAAGGGGAACAGCAGGTATTTTATCACACTTCTTAAGAAGTTCATCAGTATTTTTTGTTTATTGCTGTTATCAGCAAATAAGGTAAGTTGCAAGTAAGAGGTAAGGCCTTGTGCCTGATTAGGAGGTACTTAAGCTGTTGGATGTAGTAAGAATTTCTTAAATTTATGCTGTGGGACTAGAAGTTTTGAGTCCATCTTCATTGGAAAGGGGATTGAGGTTATTCTAGAAAGTTCTTTTTTAGGATTTGGGGGATTAACTTTGTGATTTAGAAATTAGGTCAATCTGGTATAAATATATTCGGCATTGTATAGTTTTCTTTCTAAATGTATAGAATAATTCTTGTTGTACACTTCTGTGTGATACAGGTGACACTGGCCAAGGAGCAAGAACGTGGATAAAACAAATTTTGAATCAAGACATGGCTTTCCAACATGTAAAAGTAATTTACCCAACAGCTCCTGCCAGGTATTGTTTAATATATTTTAACTCTAGGATTAAATTATTCCAGTACCATAAAATACACTTGTGAATGTTGGTACATACTGTCATAACACTACATCTTTCTCATCTGTATTCTTTTTGGCAAAACTGGAGCTCAACAGTGCATTGCTGCCCAGGGACTGTGATTTTAAGTGGTTAAGACTCTAAATGGTTAAAACTTCACAGAAGTCATAGTCTCTAATTCAAATTCAGGTATTGTCATCATAGTACCTTTCCATCTCTTTGATATAAATAGAAGATACTCCAATGTGTGTTGTAATGACAATATAGAGCCATATTCTGGATCACCATCCTACCTATATTAACTCTCATAAATTAACCACTAAAATATTCTGTTGTACTTAATGCCAGGTTTCAGTTCTGGAGGTGGTCAGTCTTTTTGGCAAGTAGGATGTGAAAGATCTTCAGCTGCTGGAGAAAGGACTGGGAGTTTAAATTTACACATTTCTTCTAGTTTGAATCCTGACCCAACCGTTTCAGAGAGAATTGAGTTCAACATTTGCTGTAGACACAATTCTCGTTATTAAATGACACTGCATGTTCAGTGGTAGACCAGAAATATAGATGAAAAATATTTACCCCTGGGAATTTGAAAGCAAATGAAGTTAATGAGGTCAAACCTAAAGGCTAAAAGTTGGACACCTACCTCCATATTTAGCTATGTAAAGACATGGCCTTATATTTCAGAGATGTTTAATTTTTCTTAATACAAAATCATTTTTAAGGTGTCTGTGGCTCTAAGTTAGGAAAATGTTTCCTTGAAAGGTAATGGGGCTTAAGTTTCTTTCTGAATTTGTGTGTAAGTGTGGATGAATGCTGAAAGGAAAGGGAAATTGTGACATTCTACACGGACTTTCGAGGTACAGAGGTTTGAAAAAAATTTTCTTGGAGGGTATAAACAAGTATAATAGCAGATTTTGTCTGGCACTCGCTAATATGTGGAAAAAAAACTTTCCTTGACTATGTATTTTTATGATCTACTTAGGCAGGAAAAGCAATTGAGAGATTGCAGTGTGAATGTACTCACTGTGTTACCGAAAACTCAAGCCTGTGAGTGGAAGTCTTTGAAGCAGTGTGTTTTGGGTTAGTAGGTAGTGAATGTGATTTTCTCTAAATAATGTGCTTATCACTTCATTGATGACAGGCTAAAGTGATGCTAGAGTTATCAGTGGCACATCACACATACTGACGGGCTCTATTTCTTCCCTATCAACACAGCAGGGAAATGCAGGAGGTTTTGCTTCCCTGTGAAACGCTCTATCTTCACGTGTTATATGCAGCCAGAACACTTCAGACCACATCTGTTAGGCCAGTGCTTCACTTTTCCATCCCACTGCACTTCTGGGGTCCAAGCCTTTTCCTGTTAGTTTTAGTTTATTTGGATAATTACAGCTGTAAACTACGCATAAATGATTAACCAGCAAGATCTCCTGACTCAAATGAGTTGCATTTATGGGGAATTTGTTTTTATCTTAAGTCTTTGGATTTCAGTACTTTGGTAAACAGATGGGAAGATACTGTTGTAATTAAAGGATGTGAATAAACAGTTAATTCCACTCTTATGCCTTTTTAAATTGAGGTTACTCTTTTTCTTCTCTAGAGCAGATAGATGTCATGCATGAGTTGATTCAGAAGTGATTTTTAGCAAAACTGTGAACAGTTGTATATTCAAAGAATAAAAACTACCACAGTGTTTGTCTTTGACTGGCAATATGAAGTACGCTTGGGAATATTAGTGTTGCTGATAAGCACCATTAGCTGACGTAGTGAAATAAAACAGATGCCCTTAAGTACAATAATGTTTGCCACTGCAGCAACGCTGAAGTGAAGTTGGTGAACATACATATTAGTGGTTGAAACCGAAATAGCAGAAGCCTTTACAGACCCATTTCATGTTGTTTTGGTATTAAAAGTCCAAAACACGCTACGCTTTTTGAAACATTTGTAATGGTTTCTCTCCTTTCTTCCACAGAAAGGAAAAACAAGGCCTAAAACATCCAAACTTGCATGGCAGACATTAAAATAATTGTATCTGCATTATGAACTTGAATATATGGTCTGATTTTATGTGTGTGTGTATGTATATATGTTTTGATAAGAATTCCAGATGCTTCTGGCACCAGTGGGGGAATTCAGCATCCTTGATAATGAGACCTATAGGTAGATGGTTATTGGTGTGCAGATATGCTGAAGAAGGTTCTGATCCAGTCTTTGATTGTGTAGAGACAGAGTGACATGCTGGTGGAAAGCTACACTGATGTGAGTGAGAGTAGAGCCTCTGTGGGTGGCAAAACCTGCCACTGCATTGTCAATTATAGGAGCAGAGTGCAAAGCTTGCCGGCAGGTTTTTACACTGATGATGAAATCATATAAAAGCTTGAAGCTAGGCAAGACCATACTAGGATTGCTTGGCTAATACGCTCTTCTGGCAAAATACTGTTAATGTGGATGTAGTTCATACTCTATAAACTCCTGTCTTTTCCAGCATAACTTACCACATACACATTGAACGCTCTTCGTCAAAGTAGCTATGCCAGTAAAAGCAGGTTTGACGATATAACTGCAATGCAAGAGGCTTTGGCAGGATAAACTGCAGGTCAGGAATACCTCTTCACGTTTTTGATGGATATAATTCTGCTGAAAGGTCTGTAGACTAGTCTTGTACATTCTTCACCTCTATTAAATAGATGTCTGAAAGGCAGTGGAATTCACACTTTTTAAGAAAACATTGAATTTTTTTTTTCTTTGTGGAGGATGGATGGGGTTTATATTTACATTTTGTTTAGATTTTTATCCCAGTCACTGCAATATACATATTTTTCATTTACTACAACATCAGAGGTTCAGACATGTTTTGATTCAAGAGTCAATATGTTTGAAAATTATTTTGGCAAACTAGCCCAGCATATAATCTGGAAGAATTCTAAAAACATGTTTTCTGGCTTCATTAGCATTGATTTCAGCAAAGGCTAGAGAGGGTACTTCATTTTAGAGGCAAAAAGCAATAGAACATTACTGAACTATATTTTATAAAACTGTTTTTTACTATTCTCTATAGGTCTCTGTAACATGTTACACTTTTTAAAAAAAGATTTACTTTTCTTTAATAATTTTTGTAATGTGCAGGGTCTGTGTAGAGAATGGTTGCCAGATGTTCCCCTGGCCAGGTAAAGTGTTTGCAGCACTTTGTCACACTCATCCCCTGTCACTTTTGGAAAGTCCTGTAAGTGTCATATTTGGTTTTTTCCTGAGCAAAAATAACAGAACATAGATAGTACAATTTACTATTACAAAAGAAAAACTTGCAAAATCTCTAAGTAAAATATGTGGATTTGAATTCTCAGTGGGATGTAGTGAGAGTAGTGGCACCTGAATTATTTGGAGTATGTTTGGAAATTAAATGCATGTAGCTGGGGCATGCAAATTTTGCTTTACAAATGAAAATTTTTAGACATTGCTTAGAGAGGTTTTGTTTTTTCTCTGCAATGTAGGCAACGGGCATACTTAAAAATTAGTATAGAACTTTTCTTCTTTTAACTTTTATCTAGCCTTATTTCAAGGTCAGTGCTTCTGTACATAGATTAAACTTGTTAAACACCACAGAGTTCTATTTCTTCTCCCTTGTAATGCTAATGCATATCTTTAATTAAAAAAAAGAAGCTCAAATTGCAGCCCTAGCAGCTGATGCAATCCCAAAAGCCACGTCTACAGTAATAGTTTTAAAGGAAAGGGTTTCCTTTTTCCTTTTTTATTTGGGTCAGGATGGCTACAGCTTTAAATACTGTTTCAGCTGCTACAACTGTGACTTAAACATTAGGTTTCTATTGAGTTTCTAAATCAGAACTGAATACCACCCAATATAACCTTCTCTCTCTCTCTTTTTTTTTTTTTTTTTTTTTAATAAAAAGTGATAGTTTAAATTGGCATTGCAGGAGCTAACGTGGTAAAGTTAAAACCATTTAGGCTCCTTGTTTTAATAAGTATACCTTACCTTCTATAATTCCCTTAAAAAATCTAGGTCAAAGATTCTTTGCGTTGTCTAGCATTCCATTCTGACAGTCTTCTTTTGCAAGTCAGAAACTAAACTATAAATACTTTTGGGGCTATTTTGTGGATCTTTTTGACATCCACTCAATGTACCTTTCTGTGGCCAATAAGTGTCTATGCAGAGTTTGTTGTCTTTTTTTTTTTCCCCCCAATTTATTCTGATTTCCCTTGTCTCTAAGTATGGGGCTGGTAAGGACTGCTCAGCATTATATGGACTGGTACTCCATCCTTTCACCTAAGTTTACGTCTTTTCTCAGCTCATGGATGGAAATGAGTTTCATCTCATCGTAGTCCCCATTTGGCTATATCGCAAAACCACCAGACAGTTTGGCACCATTCAGCTACATTGGCAGTCTCTGCTTGTGAGAGGCCTAGGATTGGAAAAGCAGCAGGGGTACTGCAGGTCAGACTTGAGATGGATTGGCAGAGCAGTGTAGGGGAGCATGCACAATGCCTATCATACTATTTTTGGCTCAAGGAAATGTTATTAATCCTTCACTTTGGTAAGCCCTAACCTCATTCATAAATTTAACACAAAGAAGTCTTTTTAGAGGAAGTTTGAGGGACAAATGGAAAGGGGTTTGGTTGGTATCATGGGGTGGTTCTTTCATCTCCTTCTGTAAGTAGAAATTTAACATATTCTGCATAATAATGATAGAAGCATGCTTGGATAAACTTCATATTTTCCTTTTATTTCTCCTCTTGCATTAGGTGAGGAAAACATGGGTATGCGTACATGTAATGCTTACATCATATACTAAATACTAGGTGGAATGCAATAAATGCTTGTCAGAGATACTTTAGTCATGCTTGGCAAAAACAAAGTAGAACATGATGGCAATGATCTTGGATTTCTAATCCCTTTAACAACGTTGTATTCTTATACGTCCTTCCTCTTGTTTTTATTCTCTCAACCGTCTTCCAATGCAGAAGAATCAGACACAGTGGTATTTATATGGCCCCTCCAGAAAGCAGTTGTGGTGTTCTAAGTTATGTGTTGTTCTGTGCTCTTGCTTTACAGCCTTTTCAGAGGTGTCTGCTTCGCTAGTGTCATTCATCCATCCACCCTCAGTGTTGTTTGCAACCAGCTTGTGAAAGATACCACTTTGTATCCCAGAGTGTCTTTCAAACCCTGTAATGGAGAACTGATTCAGATTGGACCCTGGTTTGCCTCTTGCCACTTTCTTCGAGTGAATTCATAAAGCAGCCACTATTAGCTGGTTGCTGAGGAACTGGCAGTGTGTAGAAAAGGTAATTTATTGCCTTCTCAACCATAACATTATTGCCGTTTCTCTGATTAGTACAAATCCCCACAAATTACACCCTCCCCACCCCCTCCTACCCTCCCCCCAAACCAGTTGAAAACCAAACCAACAAGCCAACAGAAACAAAGAAACAGAAACAAACTCAAAATTTGTCCTGCTGAGTTTTGTGTCAGCTTCTCTTGTGGCTTCTTTTGTCTTGAATGAATGAGATTTGTCCCAAGTAACAGAACCTATCAACATAGTATTTCTTCAGGTAAACATTCACTAATGGTTCGGTTAGCTCTCATTTCAGGCAATACACATCCAGAACAACTTTCAAAAGCATTTGCATGTGGTTGAGTGAACAGGCACAGCCTTTTCTGAGGAACAGCGAAAATTACTCCTCATGGAGATGACTCTTGCCTTCCTTTTTCGAAGTATACTTCCAAGTTTTAAGCTGTTTGAATTTCTGACACATCTTATGCTCTGTTACCGTACCACAAAGCTTCATTATTAAGCTATGTCGAACCTCAGTTTTCACTTTGGATATGCCTTGGACTAGAGCTTTGAATTACACTTCTGATTTGAATAGGTGGATTCTCTGCCTTCCCCCGCCTTTTCTTTTAAAATTCACTTTCCACTTCAAGCAGACAGTGGGATTTAAAAAGTAGAATTATGAACTAGATTTTCTATTGCACTGTACTAGTATCAGTAGTGAGGTTATGCTCGGAGAGAATTTGGGACTGGGGAGTAACTTTGCTTTCATTAGAAAAGCCTGCCATCAGCTTTAAGAGAGTCAAAACTTGCTTCTAGAATCATAGAATAGTTCGGGTTGGAAGGGACCTTTAAAGGCCCAACCCCCCCTGCAGCGAGAAGGGATATCTTCAACCAGATCAGGTTGCTCAGAGCCCTGTCCAACCTGACCTTGAATGTTTCCAGGGATGGGGCATCTACCACCTCTCCGGGCAACCTGTTCCAGTGTCTCACCACCCTCAGCGTAATACATTGCTTCCTTATATCTAGTCTAAATCTACTGGTTTTTTGGTTTAAAACCATTACCGCTTGTGCTGTTGCAACAGGCCCTGCTAGAAAGTTTGTCCCCATCTTTCTTATAGGCCCCCTATAAGGCTGCAATAAGGTCTCCCTGGAGCCTTCTCTTCTCCAGGCTGAACAACCCCAACTCTCTTGGCTTTTCTTTATGGGAGAGGTGTTCCATCCCTCTGATCGTTTTTGTGGCCCATCTCTGGACCTGCTGCAACAGGTCCATGTCTTTCCTGTGCTGAGGGAAGGCAGGCAGGGTCTCACCAGAGCAAAGCAGAACTTAAGCAGTCTGGCAGTGTGCTCTGTAGATTTTCTCAAAGGGATGCACAGTCTTCCAAAAGAGACCATTACAATATCTCATTCGACTCTGCCTCCTAACTGAGAGGAGATGGGTTTGGGAAGGAAGCAAAAGTGAGAATTTAAAAAAAATTTTGGATCTTTCTTTACTTGAATCTTGAAGCCTAACTTCACTACAAATTCCCAGTTCTGTCTGACATCTCAGGAAGTTCTGTCTGGAACTTCAAGAAAGCTGTAAGCCAGCACCAGTGGTCTGGGTTTTATGTGACTGCATTAGCAGGGTGATCATAGCGCTGAACGTGAAGGCAGTGATATAACTGTGCATCAGTAGAAAGTTTTGGGGGAAGAATATTTCCTATTTATCGGTGTGCAGTCTGCTACTCTTATGTTTGTTATTTAAAGCAGCTAGCAGTGGTGGCTTTTAACTTAAAATGTTGGACAGGGACAGTGATTTATTGGATAAAGAACAAAAATACCTGTAGTTTTATGTGAATCGCTATGCTAATAGCATCATTTTGGAGATAGAATTTGGCATGGTTTTGGATCTGAACTTGAACCTTGTGTAGCATCATTCGGTTGCTCTCCACTTCTGTTAACTTCAGATAATTTCAAGCTATTTAGCACAATTCTAAACATGATTAAGAAAGTGTAGAGTATATTACCTATGCTCCAGGAAGGTGGAAGAAGATGGTGTTATTTCTTCCTGCTTTCATTATATTTTCATTGTTAGTACGTAATTCACATTAGCAGAAGCTAACCTATCTTCAGTTTGTGAAAACTTGAATCATCTGTATTACTTTGAAATTTTGCAGTGAAATCAACAGTGAAAATTACTTCTATTTGAATACATGTTTTAAAGGTTGAAAGGATGATAAATACTTACAGAGGTATTACAGGATTTTAAGACATTCAAATATTAGGTGTGTAGGAGCTTCCTGAAACTGCAGTCTCACGCAAGAAGCGTATGTGTGAGAAAACAATTGTAGATCAATGCACTCCCCTAAAAAATAGGACCTATAAAGTAATCGGAAAACATGGTCTAGACTGATTTGAGGATGTTGGGAAGCATTTTAAAGATTCTTTTCCTTGGGTTGCCTGCAGTTTCTTAAATGCTGTTTGACATTAGCCATGTATCTTTTACATCTTCTTTTCTCTTTCTGTTTTGTCCTGGTTTCAGCTGGGATGTAGTTAACTGTCTTCCTAGTAGCTGGTACAGTGCTATGTTTTGAGTTCAGTATGTGAAGAATGTTGATAACACTGATGTTTTCAGTTGTTGCTCAGTAGTGTTTAGACTACAGTCAAGGATTTTTCAGCTTCTCATGCCCAGCCAGGGCACCTGACCCAAACTGGCCAACAGTGTATTCCATACCATGGGACGTCCCATCTAGTTTAGGAACTGGGAAGTGGGGGGGGGGGGATTCGCCGCTTGGGGACTGGCTGGGGGTCGGTCGGCGGGGGGGGAGCAATTGCCCTGCGCATCATTTGTACATTTCAATCTACTGTTGTCATTTTATTAGTGTAGTGTTATCATTATTAGTCTCTTCTTTTCTGTTCTATTAAATCGTTCTTATCTCAACCCAGGAGTTTTACTTCTTTTCCTGATTTTCTCCCCCATCCCACTGGATGGGGGGGAGTGAGTGAGCGGCTGCGTGGTGCTTAGTTGCTGGCTGGGGTTAAACCACGACATGTTTAAATGTTAAGAATTAGTTCAATTTGTAGGAAATTGTGTTTAAAATGTCTCTTAAAAATGGGTGCAAGTTTGGATGTTGGATATACTCGAGAGAGAGGGTTCTTGATTTTTGTTTTCTTGTACGGATTTGAATCTTTTGTGTGCTCCAGAGCAAGCAAAACAAAAACACACACACCCTTTAGAACTAAACAAACAACAACAACAAAAAAACCCACACAACTTGGGGGGCTATATATTTTCATTCTGGGTTTCAACAGCAACGCATTTTGGAGACATGGAGCTTTATTTTTAGTATCATTTAAAAAAGAGATAAAGTGAGGCACCGAGGAAAAAATCATTGGGACTACAGGTACGAGTTTTAATTAAACTTAGGAAAGCAAAAAATCTAAACTTAAAGCTGACCATTTTGTCTGACACTGTCCTTAACTGACCATGCTGATCTTACCGGATGCACTTTTCACTCCACTCTGTATTTCTTTGCTTTTGTGTATTTCAGTCCAGCCTCTTGTGTCACTGTAACATAGGGGATTTTTTTTTTTTTTTCTTTTGTGGTTTAATTGTATGAAAAAATTTTATGCTGTATTCTTGGAGCTGTGCAGATGGTTCCATGCCAAACATATTTGTTTACCGTGGTAATGTCTGAGTTGTAGTGTGCCAGCTAATAAAGGGATTTATTTAAGGAACAAGGTGAATGACTAAAACAGATGTGCCAGTTGGGTGAACCATTAAAAGAATCTTACTTCTCAGCTTTATGTAAAGGTTATTTTTAATGCATTTCTGAGAAATCAAGAGCGGTTGCAAGGGTGTTTTTGAGACAACTGAAAGCATCTTGTCTGTTTGCTTGGGAGTTCTTTTTATGTGGGCTTGAGACACATTAGTCTTTCATCTATCTTATTGAAGAATTTGCAAAGACAGCAGGTGAAAGTCCTGAATTTTGACATCTGATCAAGTATTATAATCTCATCATGGATTTTGTCCTGTTTATAAATTGTATGATTCTGTATTTCAGTTGTGGGGAAAGCTGTTTTAATATCTCTGTGATGTAAATAGAAACTTCCGTAATGTAGTACAAATATGTATCTTCATTCCCTGGAAATCCTGGGTCAACCTGCTGTAATAATACTAAAACCTTACACATCTTTTCTCACAGAAATATAAGGAACTCTGTTTTTGCTAGAAAATTAAGCATTCTGGCTGCTAAGCATTTTAACCAGGATTGATGTAGAATTGTGTGAGAGAGAAGCTAAAACCATGAATTAAATGCTGTTTGCCCAAGCACTTAGTCTGTTGTACATCATATCATCCAAGTGACTTCCAGAAACTCCACTGATTCTGCTGTTGTTGGTACATGTGACTGGAATGTCTCCTCTTAGAAGTTGACTTTTGTGAATTAGAGATTTGTAATCTTGTTTCTTAGGTGTTGATCAATTCATTTGGGAAGAATCCTGGAGACAGTGGTAATGCTAAAGAGAAGTTAAAAAAAAACACCAAAACAAAGAAAGCAAAAGCATTTTAATAACATTTTTTAAACTTGGCTTTAGCTTGGAGTGTACAAAATAATTTGTTAATTCTTGTGCTTAAGTATATGGTCTGTTTTGAACTATGCAAATGAGGGGCTACTTAAGACACACACTGTGCTAAACTTGACCACATACTAGTATGCCATTCTGAATAACAGTAGATTTTAGATAACTTGTTCCTGAAGCTGTGCTCAAGAAGATGAAACAGTGTAGTCTGTCTGTCTGTACCTATCTGTTGCTGTTGTTTGCCCCTTTCTTTATATTTGGCTCACCAGGTTTTAAGTCATGGACTTTATTTATTTCATGGCACTGGACAGAAGAAAATCTGTATTCTCTCACTTTTGACATGTGTGACCAAGTAATGCAAATAATTTACTGCCTCTTGTACGCTCATACTAGTGGCAGTATTTCTGGTTTAGAAATAGCCATTTACATATGTGAAGCCTCTCTGGTATTAGTGAAGGCAGAATTTGTTCCTTCATTAAGAATAATTGAAATAGTGGCTTTCTCATTTTAGGTTAGTTGTGTTTTTGTTTAATTCTAGTACTGAAAAAAATCCAGAGAGCACACAGAAGTCAGTGTTAGCATTTTCAGTGGGTTCCCATCCAGACAAATTTATCAAAGGCTGTCTGTTAGTAGGCTAGGCAATGATTGTAATCTGATCTGAGCTCATCTGAGCTTAAGTAAAAATGAAAAATGTGCCCCCTGATTAAGCATTGCAATTAAGGATTTTAGGGGTCTTGGTTTTGAGATGAAGCATCAATCTCCTAGCAGTATGTTTGGTATTAAATTGTAGAGCCATTGCAAAGCAATTAGATCACCTTTCTTGGGATTTCAGGGCTCTATTCATCTTCTTTATTTAAAAACAAAGAAAAGGCTGCTGGAATTGTAGCTTCCTTGATTATTTGAGGTTTGGGCAGCATGTTAAAGCACTTAAAATACTAATCTGACAACACAGTAGTATTGGGGGGGCGGGGGGAGTGTCATGTCTCTAATTTGTGTCTGTGTACCAATACAGTAAGCACATGGCATTTCTTTCAGTTATTTTTTATGAGATACCTGCCCCATTAAGGTGAGGATGGCTGTATTTATTTAAGAAAAAGAAAAATTGACAGAAGGAGAAAGTTTTTGTAAAGACCTAGAGGTTCATAATACCTATCTCCTGTCAATTTCAACAAGAATAAGACAACTGAATCCCATAAAGTTAGCTCCTGCAAAGCTTTCTTGTTTAGCAGTTACTTCAGTTTGTCTTATTCCAAAGTTGATTTAAACCCTAACTTTGTTTAAGATTAAGAATGTCTCAACAGAGTTAAGATTTAAAACATTTAGCTGACCTGATCAGCCTTGACATTGAACTGACTGAAACTTGCATTTTACAAAACTTCCAAATGCTGCCTTCATTCTTGAAGGACCATGTTTTGAATGCAAGGAAATGCAATGTGACTGGATGTAAATTGAGTTAGACCTGGAAGAGGTTCCTTCTTTTCCTTTGCTGGAGAGATACTGAATTGTTTTTAACACGTATGCTGAAGGCTTTTGATCTTATGCTTGGTTAATCATTTGTTTTCTTTCCTTCCACCATTCCAGGCCATATACACCTATGAAAGGAGCCTTTTCCACTGTGTGGTTTGACAGGTATAAGATCTCTAATGACTGTCCAGAACACATTGAAAGTATTGATTCTATGTGCCAGAGACTTACAGACTTGATCAACGATGAGATTAAAAACGGCATTGCAAAGAATAGGATACTAATAGGTAAGAGAAACTTACTTTTAATGTGTTTATTTTAATGGTTTTTAATTGTTAAGGGATCATCTACTTGAATTTACTCCATCTTGAAAGCTTGTAAGCATGCCTTAAAACTGCTGAACAGCCTCTTCAGCAGCCAATCCTCAAGAATATTGAATCATTATTTAAACCTGTTATAACATGGGGAATGTGGCTAAATGTAAGCAGTGTCCTCAAAAATGTAACTTTAAACTGTTTTTATTGTAAATGGTAATTTGTAATAGTTATTTAAAATGCAGAGTGGGCAGTTATTTACTTCAAAAAGTACATATTTTTACTGTTTCCTTTTAGCCCTTTTTTAAGGATGGAAAAGTATGCTTTCTGAAAATGACTTGTATTTTGAAGAGTGGAGATGTAGCATATAAATAATCATGAGCTTTTCCTTACTGCTCTGATCATTTTGGGTCAAGTTAATTCATGGGGAAAAAATTTGCATGTTACACATCACTAAAGATTAACACTTGATAACAAGTGAAGTATTAGCTGTCATAGTTCATATGTGTCTATATTCCTGTACCTCCTAATTTCCACAAATTTCCAGTAACTTTTACAGTACTGCTGTGAAATAGATAGTGGGATATTGAGGCACAGGAGTTGAGGGCAATGGAGTAGCCTGTGTCGGAGAGGGAATGAGAATTCAGGAGTCCTTGGCTCCCTGTCCCATCTGTAGACCACAAACTATTTCAGGTTGGGGAAAAAACTCTTAGTGTGGGAACTTACAAATTTATGGCCAACTGAGTCATGCCGTCAAAATCCTGCGTGGCGGAGCCACTACCATTCAGCCTACGTGTTTTCTTGGTCCAGCCCCATGTTGCTCTTTGAAGGCCTCTGTTTACTTTCCCTTTCTGGCTCATCGCCCTGGCTGCAGAATGCATTGTTTTGGATAGTTGTCAGCACAGTCTCTTTGATCTGTCTTTCCTGTGTTATACCTGCTGGCTTGGAAACGGCTGAAGAAATGCAGGTGCTTTTCTGTAGAGTGAGCTGGGAGATGTTCTGTGTACAGATCCAACTTGCTACTAGGCTTTTCTCCTTTTTCTGTAGCCTTCAAAATTAGAACTGAGAGTTCTAATTAGTGAGGCTGCAGAGTATGAAAGTTCTTTTACAAGTCATAAGCAGAGTAAGGAAGTTGGTATGCACCAATTGTCTCAGCCTGTAGATTCTTTGGAAGTCCCCATCTCTGTGTGTTTGCATTCCTCATCTGTAAATCAGAAATAATTATACCTATTTTCTCACTCTTGAGAGCTGTGGTTTCAGGCTTCTAGAATAAGGCACGGTTTCCTTGCCTCTGTGACAGACACTACGTGCATACATCCTCACAGTTGAATCTAATATTAGTGCAAATAGCAAAATAAGGCAGCCCTGAATTAGCTCCATCCAAAGTGCAGAAGGGGACCCATGTGGATGCAGAAGAAATTTGCTAGTGGAAAATGAACCCGTGTCACTTGTGGCTGCACAAGATTAAGTGTTCTTCCCCAAGAACTTTGTGCCTTCTCTGCACTGGTTTTGATGATTAACCAGTGTGTGATACAGTGGAGAATGAAGCTTAGAGATTGTGTAAGGTTTCTGTGCATAAAGGTTAGGTGTATTATCAGTCTGAGTCAGTCTAATGTGACATTCTTAGTTGTTTTAGATGGGACTTGGTATAAATAATCGCCCATCTTCTAGCATTGTTTCTTACAGGAAATGAAGAATTCTTTAAAGGTACCTGGCAGCTTTATAAAATTTTTGATCAAAAGAAAATATGAGATCAAGGTTTGGTTATGAAGATGTAGTCAGTATGTCTACACCACACTGTAATGTCCACTAGAAAAGGAGAAATGAGTGGCCTGAAATTTTTCTGAGTTTGGGAAAGATTGGTGTACAGGAGATAATGGAAGATATGGTCACTTGCTTAGAACGTCAAAGAACTAAGTCTTGTCAGATCTTTTCAGACTTCTTTTTGAAAAAGTCAGGAATATCCATCTGGTACAAGAAGAAGAGGCTTGAGGTAACAGGTGGGGAGCAGACAGTGGATTTGTGACTGCTGGTACCGTAGAGTTGCAGGAGGCAGCCTTCTTGAGGTGAAGGGAAAAATAAGACAATTATAGCAGAGGAAACCATAGTGAAATTTTGCTATGAATATTTCCTCAGTGCATTCAGTGATGTTGAGTCATGTTGGAGATCCATAATGGGAATACTGGTACGTATCTTATTATGGAAAGTGGAGACAAAATAGTTGGGAGAAGAGACTGGAGGACTTGGGAGTATGAGGAGCGGTAGGGGCCTTTTCAGGTGGGTCACAGAAGCCAAGAGAGCAGAGCAGTTGCATGAAGAGGTAGTTACAGGGAATTAAATGGATGTTAAAGGGTTAAGGAGAACTGGGTTGTGGGACTGTCTGTTTTGTAATGAGTGGGAGTTTTAATGAGTGGAAAGAAAACAAAATGAGTATGAGGAAGGTAACAAGATTGAAGGTTATGGTTTTATATGGAATAGCGGACTAGAAATTACAGGCTGAGGATGAGTGTCAGATATTGTTAGATGAGGGCAAGCGAGGTGTTAGGCAAGCAGGAAGGTGGGTAGCTGCTGACAGCTCAGAGGTGTGGGATAAGAAGGCAAGATCTGAGGGAGCACTGTGCAAAGGAGAAGGAGTGGGAAGAGAGGGGAAGCAGGAGCAGGCTCTCAAGCAGTGGAAAATGAGAAGCCCAACACCTGGTGTTCTGGGGGATGATTCTCCTTCTGGAGCCATTCAGACTTTCCACAAGGCTCAAGATTGTGGGTACAGTAAGATCATTTGTTCTGAAAGAAATTATAGCCTGCGCTGTTTGTTTAGGTAGCACAGTTGGCTCTGAAATCCACAAGTGGCTGCTTGTAGGGCAGAACTCTAAAGCTGAGGATGGAGTCCAGGTTGTGCAATGCCACTCCTCTTTTTCTATATCAAGAAAAATATTGGTGCAGCCTTGTTTTCAATAGCTGCTCTATGAATCTAATTCTAAAGAATTAAATTACTTTATTTACTGGAGGTAAATGAAGTCTTATTATTAAAACCTCCATATCAATTTAGCATAACAACCAGCACGCAGTAGTACACGGCTCATCTACCCATTCCTATTTCCTGACAGTTTCATGAGTTCCTTTCCTATTAATACAGAAGTCTTTTGAAGGAAGTAAACCTTAATGAGCCAGGAGTCTATTTCCCCTGACCTTAGAGGAGGAAGGAAGGGAGACTGACTGCAATATATAATTATTCAAAGATAATTATATCATCCCCAGAATTTGATAATGGAAGTCACTCTTTAGCCAAACATTCTTCTTGAGTTACTCTTACTGGTCTTCCTGGCTAAAGCGCTGCTTACAAATAATCCTGCAAGTAGGTTTATATTGACTTTGGAGATAGAAGAGGATGATAAAATTAGTCAAATTCTGTCACTTGGAGCTTTGATAGTATCCCTTCTTAAAAACTGGATGTAGTCCTTCTTTATAAATGCCTGAATTCATTGCTAAATTAGCTAAACAAGCAAATAACCACAGTTTGAAATGTGGGACAATCATTTCTTTTTCTATTTAAAGCTGAGTTTTCAGGTGGTGGTGGTTTTGCTTTGTTTTGTTTTCTTGTGTTTGGGGTTTTGGGGTTTTGGGGGGGATTTTTTGGTTTGTTTTTCGTTTTTTGTTTTGTTGGAGTTTTTTTAACTGCTTCCATAGTGATAGTGCACTACAAAATACTCCACTTTGTTGAAATCTTTGACAATTTCCACCTATCTTATTCAAGAATATGTAAGAAGCTATTGAAAGAAATGGCCACTTCACATTTGGAGCTTTCCAGTAGTGCTCTCTTCAGTCAACTACACTTCAGTGAAAGGCAGTCTTTTTGTTCTCTTTTTTTGTTCTTAATTTAGCACTGCTTTCCTACTTTTACAGGTCACTTTTTGTGTAGTACAGAAATGCTGATCCAAGCTTGTTGGTCTCTGCCACCTGTAGTCGCTTGTGTAAGCAGCCAGTGAAAATAAACTTTCCATAACAGTCCTGTAGATTTGACTCTATGCCAAAAAACACATGCATGATTCCTGACCCCTTGTACTGTAACAATAACACAAGACACACAACCACTTTTTGTTTATTGCTAGACTTCTTACATAGCTACTGAACCATGGTGGAAGTAACATGAAAGCTCTGTGTTTCTTGTAAATATTAGCATTTCCATCTCTCTCAGTGTGTGTGAGAATGGGATGAGAAGGAAATATCTTGGCTTTGGCATTGCAGAGAAAGAGGATTCTGTAAATATGGGAAGATTAAAAAATCAACAATAAATCGTTAAAACGTTGGGCAAACTATTTCACCTACAGTCTTGGTATTTTATGTCTTTGGCTTCTAAGCCTTTTGCTGTCACTCATCCTATCTTGTATCTTCTGTCTTTATTAGGAAAATGTTGTCTTTCATTTAGAGTCACTTACTATCTTGCTCTCACAAAGTAAATTCATGGTTTTATATTGCTGTTTGTCACTGCAGTTCAAATGAGATTTATCTTTCTTTATCACCCATTATGTGGCTTTGTGGTTTATCTAAATGATGCCTGTGAGATGCTGGGCTCAAAGCAGTCCTGTTAGTCCATCTCCCCCATAATACCAGCAAACATTTCGTTAATTTTCAGTGCGTCAGTGTAGATTTGCATTGCATTTGTACTTGGGGACAAATGTTTGCTCCTCTTGTTTGTTTGCACCTGAACTGGCCATTTATGTATCTTTTGGATCTCTACTACTCTTATACTTCCTGATGCACAAGCAAGAGACATTAACAAATGAATGTTTCTGTTTCCTTCATAAATCATTCAGTAGGAGGTACAAATGCTAATAATTTTAACCAGAGAGTAGGATCCACCACTTGTCACTTTGTTTCCCAGCTCTTGAGGGTGGCCACATTAATGTATCTAAAAAAGAGGGTCTTTGAAAGGTGACACATTCTCAGTTTTGATCTGCATGGTGAATGACAGGCTTAGCAAATGACAGTGAAGATTAGGAGTAAATAAGGCTCACAGCAGTAAAACCAGAACCAATTCAATCTTGATATTGTCATCACATATTATCATCAGCTAATAGCTTTGGGAAGAAAAGAATTATAAAGTGAATCGAATTCTGATCTTTTCAGCCTTAGCAGAAACTCTGTTGAAAACATATGCTTATTCATCTTTAATAAATGTCTGAATTCAGTGCAAAATTAAACGGATGGATGGGCTTTTAGAATGCTTTGAGAGTCATGTGTAAACATGCCACAGGGTGCACACTAACCTATGCTTTCTTCACAGTTGTGCCTACAGGACCATAGAAGACTGAGGCTTAACAACATTTGCTAATCCATCTTCATGTGTTAGTGCAGGTTCAGTTCTTTAGGCAAATCCTTACCATTGCTTTTCTGACTTACAAAAGATCTCCGTTAATGGAAGGTTCACAGCTTTCCAAGGCAACCCATTCCTGTGCTTCGCTATTCTTCAATTTAGAGAGCCTATTTTCTAGTTTCTTTTCTGTGATTCAGTTTAAAATCATGAATACCATGAGCATAAAGAATAGGTTATTCTCTTCCTTTTTCCATGTTATGCCGTTATGCTGACTGTAAAAATGAAACGTAAGTGTTGTGCTGTTATCCTCAGAAACAACTGAGAAAACACACTAGGTAAATAAAGCAAGCCATAGATTTGATAGAGTAACGTCATAGTAAAAATTGATTTGAGACTTTTTGTGGATTTTATCTTTCTTTTAGTGCTAAAAATCATGATTCCTTAGGTACACACGTTGGGTTCCCCTCTTACTACCCATATCAGTTGAAAATAAACCCATGACTGGTTCTGGTTTTACTGCGAGTTGATACGTTAGAAACTATTGTATACTTGTTTTTACAAGAAAGTGGTAAAACCTGTACCACTTAAATATGCATTTCAAAATGTGTTTTGGCTGGGGAGAAAGTTGGGTAGCAAATCCATTCATGTTCCTAATTAGAGGAAGTGGCTGAGCCACCCACGGGAAGTTGGCTTTGTTCTTGTAAAGACCTCAGTTACTGAGTAACAAACAGAATAAAAAGGCTATCAAAGGTGGAAACGAATCATTGCAGTTCTGCTAGTGTGTAAGGTTAGTGTTTAGTGAAGTTTCGTGGATAGATTAAAAAGAGAAAATGGCTGCTGTGAGGAAATTCACTTGAGACAAAGTACATGTTTGAGCACTTACACAGGAGCAGTGTTCAGGGAGTTCTGTGGAGAAGGGAGTTTGCTGTTCCACTGGCATTTGTCCTCTTCGCTGATACTCATATATGAATGCTGTTAAATGTATATAATACTTCCATTCATGGATGAAAAAGGAAGAAACAAAAACAGAAAGTCAGCTTCTTTGCAGATGATGTGTAGAACAAGGTTCTGCTGTTACCATTAGTAGAAGGTAAATCACAGAACGTCCCTAGGGAGAGCAGAAAGTAAACTGAAATGTAGCTTTAGGGAAAAATTCCTGATGACAAACTGATTAAAGTAGCTCTTAAGTTGAAATATCTAAAGAAAAGAGAAATTGAGAATGAAAAATGCTGGGAGAATGGACAGAAAATGAGGCAAGAGTATGTAACGTATTGTGATGATAACAGAATGGGCAAAGACAATTTCTAACTGTGCTGATGTAGCCTTATACAGTGGAAGAGTGTGTGTCTGTGCACAGGCGTTCTAAGCTGTAGCATTCATCTCTTGCCACTTTGTTACCAAAGCTGTACTGACAAATTTGAAGAAGGGAAGGGAAGATGAACAGCTACTAGAGAGAAACTAGTGAAGAAATAGTGTTTAAAATAAACACCCCCAAACCCACCCCTACACCCAAATCCGAATCCTTATCTCATCAAAGTCTGGGGCTTAGCTTCTCCTCTTCCTCCTTTGGTTCTGTGCTTTAATGAAACAGTTTCTTCCTCCACCACTCAAATTCATGCGAGAAGAGCTCAAGATCTGTCTCTGCAACTAGCAGAAGATCTGTACTCAATGCAGATGGCAGAATTCATGTGTTAAATGTGATTAATAACTAAAATTTGTTTCCTATGGCTGTGATTTCTAGTGTGGAAAACAGCTTTGATCACGTTTTAAAATTATACTGGAAAGACCGAAAAAGTGATCTGGTTTGTTGTTTCCTAAGTCCATAATCACTATCTAGAAAAAATTGACTAAGGCATTTCACAGTCAGATCTATATGACTTGGGAAGCAATCGGCTATGTCAAACCTGTGTGTGTTAGAGAAGTGTGTTTTCCGTAAAGGAGAATGAAAACCTAAAGAGCTTTCTGAACTCAGGAATAGGTCATTGCAGGCACTAAACAGGAGCATGGGGGAGAAGGCAGAGTTTTTAGCATTCTCTCATGCATACGGGACATAAGAGGGAGAGACTAAATAAAGAAATCTTTGTGCCAGAAAATAAAGTTGGTCATTTTCTGAGATACAAACCCAAACATTGTTAGACCAAATACAGAGAAATGAATAAAGCTGAAGTTTGACAGTAGGTAAATATTTGGTTTCCTGAACTCAATATAATGTTGAAGTGTCATCATGGACCAGATTATCATTTCAGACAGATACAAATGAGGAGCAAATTAATAGGAATCAAGATCTTTAGCAGAAGTGAGCTCAAGGTTTTATACAAACACTTTGATATTTAAAAGGCTCCTAAGGCCATTTACAAGCTCTGGAAAGAAGGTTTTATCACTGAAAAATGGCTGCTGAGATGAGGGTTTCTGTTTTATTCAAGCAGGAATAAATTACATATGAGAAATTCAGTCTCTGTTCACTCTGTGTTACATCATTGTATGGCTGGGGTTACCTTAACATAGTTACAAATGATATTCCAGCAGAGAATGGTGGTTTTTTGGTGGGTTGGGTTTTTTGTTGTTGTTGTTGGGTTTTTTTAGTAAAGTATTGCATGGCAGTTTCCTTCTGATTCAAATTCTTTAATTTGGAAGTGTGATGATCCTGTGATTTCAGCAGATCTTTCTCAACTAGCAAAGCAAGTTACAAGGAGCTTTCTTCTCACTGTATTGCCTAGAAACCAGCACTACACAGATGCAGATTTGAGGCCATAAATGTGTACTTGAGTTAAGTTTCTTTGCAACTGAAAGAAAAGTGCTTTACTTAATTGAGTCTGGTTTGTATGTGCTTACATTTTCACCTGTGCATAAACCTCCTTTTTAAGGGAGGAAAGTTAATGCAGATAGTTAGATGCTTTCCTGGTATCCTGAACATTGTAGAGCCAACCCTTTTTAACTGTTTTGAAGCATTAATCACAGATCCCTTTAAAAATAGATAAAAGGGGGAAAATGGAAAATGAACATACTTTTTATGTGAAACCTAGTGGCAAATTCTGAACTTCTGTACATACCCTTTGTACTTCTTGGAAGTATATTGGTCTCAAGTGAATGGCTTGCTATTTTCTGCCCATCTAAGGTTGAAATGTTGCTGTGTCATTTTTGATATTGATTAACACTCATGACACAATCTGCTTAGCAATGCTCTGAGGTTTACGTATCCTGTATGCTGAGGTTGGTGTACATAAGCATACTTGTACTTTTGTGTTTTGCTTACATTCTGTCACTTCAAATGTGTTTTGTGTAGTATCTATACCTGCCTCTTATTTTTCTTTAATCCAAAATTTTTGAATTCTTATAAAAGGTCTTGACTGAGCATGTCTTTTATGTGTTATGTCAAATTTACGCTTATACTGAAATACTTGTAATCAAAAAAAATTGTCTCCAACTACAAGTGCTTATTCTAATTGTTGTTTCAGAAGCATTTACTATACGGCATTTACTCAGAGATTGTTGTGGTATCAAGTGATAAACTTCAGGTTTTCCCCTGGAAAACTAAATTTAAAGAACTAGTCCTTTGTATTACATTTGCTCATAGTAGTATGAGCCACATAAAAGAACCATTACCTAATATTCTTCTAAACAGAAGGTGACTGCATTGTCAAAGACTGCTGGTGAGTAATTGCAGATAGTGTTGCCAGATGGTGACTAACTGGGTACAAAATTTTAGATTAAATCATTTACAAACTAGTAATGAGTTTTCAATGCAGCTTTTTCCCCTGTATTCTAAAATACTTAAAATGGACTTCATTTTATATGTGGACAAAGTATATATGTATTTATTTGTAAGCAAATGCAAAATGGTCTCTTAAAGTGTAAGTGCTACTTTTGGGGTTTGGGGATGCCAGCGTCATTCAGGATGATCAAAAGGAAATGAAGAAGTAAATGATCAGATTCCACAGAAGAGAAGAAAGGAAACTTCAGTGCAAGATACTGTTGTTTACATAGTAACTTTGCATAGCTGTTGTATTCTATATACTTTCTCAGAAGGCTATATTTTCTCTCTCTTTGAATGTGGGGTCAACGGTGTTGAATTTTTGTGATTACTATGACATGCAATTTTTTTTTTTTCATTGTAGCATTCTTTTACATGTGATGAGAACATCTCTGATAGGAAATAGTGATGCAGATGAAAGGCTTGCAGTAGTATTTTCAGTATTTTTATTTTTGTGAAGATACATTTATTCAAAATTAAAGGTGATGTGAGCTCTGTGAGTTTCTAAGGTGTGCTCTGAACTTGTTTACCACATCCATTCCTACTTTTCTTCAATTACCTTTGTTTCTGAACTGCCACTAGGCACTTAGACATGCTACATTTAACTTTGAACTGGTTAAAGATTGATTCATAGGGTAAATAGCAGGTCCTGGCTTTATTTACCAAAGATAAATATCAGGGTATTATCAGGCTCTTGGGTGCATAGCTACGGGATCCCAGGTATATCTCCTGGTTTTGGGATACAGCTCTCATAATTCAGTTAAGGACTCTGTTTGAAAAAGGAAAGCAAGACTCCAGTCTTCCGACATTGTGTGGTCTTGCTCCTTCTCCCTAAGATTCAAGTTCTGTAAGTCAGGAACCTGCAGTTACTGCTTTTGGCCATAATCGTCTCTTAAGACTACAAAGTGACAGTAAGTAGAAAGAAGAATCAGAAATTCAGCAGAAATTCTGATCAGGAATTCATCAGAAATAAAAAAATAATGTTGTGTGCGTGAAAGAAAACATTTCATGTCTGGATTATTCTAGTGTTTTCAGGAAAATTCCCTACACAAATCCAGCCAAATCTTCCAGTCATAACATGGGACAGAGCGTGAGCTAGAAGGGACCTGCTGGGACTTGCAGATAAACATGCTGGAAGAGGATTCCCGCTTAGGAACAGTCAGTCCATGACCCAACTAATATTTACAAAGTGCAGTGTTTTCTGCTTCTGAGCTTGTGCGCACCAGAGATTTCCTGTGTGGTCCAAGGATCCTGTCAAGTACCAAAGTTGCAGGGTGTCATTGGGCTCAGTTTTGGTGCTGCAGTGACACTGCTTCCTGGCTGGGTTTTGTTCAGCACCCATGTCAAACTTCTGCATAGCACAGAAGTCAACCCCAGAGGGCTTACGTAGCCCTTGCAAAAGAGCCATTCCCATTCTGGAGTCTTATTGTAATAGCTTCAAAAAGATAACAAGCTGAAATGGTTTGGTATTTTGTCTACTATTTTTGCATTTCTTCTTCAATCCCTAATTCATCTCTTGTGTGTGAAAAGGTCTGGGCTCAGAATTTTGCAACTAATTAACACCAGTTAATTAACACCAATTAACATCTGGCACAAACCAATTGTATCACCAGTACCCTGGATACAAATGCTGCTCCAAGTAGAGCTGCAGTCATAACCTTTCTGCTGGTTGCCATCTGTGCTAGAAGAGATTTCAGCAGCAAGTCATTCTTCACTCTAGTCATTATCTGGATACAGTCAATATAATAGCCTATGTACTGTGTCCTTGTGAAGTAATGCAGTAGTCTGGATTTCTTTCCTAATGAATAAACATTTGTCATGTAAAAATCATCCCTGAGGAATTATCTCACGTAAGGAATTAGTATAGCTGAAGAGACATACGGAATACAGAAGGCCGTTAATTCAGAGATCCTGTTAGAGCTCAGGTAGAGTACATTGCAATCGTACCCTACTTATTTTATATCTTAAGGTGAAACAACAGGAAAAAAAAACCTCAACCTCTATGTACTAGTCTAATGTGGTGAATGTGCATTGATTATGTGCAGTAGTGATACAGATCTTTCATGTGTGAATGCTACTAGCCTAGGGGAGAAATAAGTTGAATAAAAAAGCAGTGAGAATTATCTGTTCATAGAGTTTTGCTTTGTTAATGTCAGAGAATATATGGCCACAGTGTTCAACTACCTGGTAGGGACCATGCATGAATGGCTTCTAAAGTAATGGCATTTTGGCTGATTTTTTTTTTCTTCTCTGTCAGTAATGAATCTTCAGCAGTACTTTAGCTATCCAACTTCTTAATTGAATCCTGCTTTGATTTAAGGTGATTGTAACCTTTATGTTACTCAGGACGTTTTTTGATTGCATTGTGTATAAAAGAAACAAGTCTGAAGATAAAAATAAATTGCATGCTCGGTTACAAAGACATATAGCAAAATCCAATCTTTGTTTCTTTTGTTGCATCCTAGGAGGCTTTTCGATGGGAGGTGGAATGGCAATGCATTTAGCATACAGGTTTCATCAAGATCTGGCAGGAGTCTTTGCTTTGTCTAGTTTTCTCAATAAAGACTCTTCTGTTTACCAGGTGAGTGTGTGGTAGACTTTACAGAAAAACTAGTTAGCTAAAAAAAAAACACGATAATTAAAAATTGAGTCTAGCGTGTTTATTCATCTGAGGCAATTGATTAATATTCTAAACTTATGACGTTTCCTGGAAATAGGTAAGCAGACTATTAGGGAAGTGAGGCTTTAAAGCTGTCTTTACATGATATTTTGTTCCTTTTTTGCACAGACAGTACAATTATTTTATTCAAAGTAAGTCAGATCAGAAGGCAGATTAACAAATTAAATGCTTTGCATGTTGTCCTTAGTTGTTAGAACTCCATGTAGCTGTAACCATTCTTTGAAAATTTGTGATGAATTACAATACTCATGGGCTCCATCTGCTGTCATGAATTTTTTCTATTTCTCTTATTTGGAGAGGGATATAGACCTTAAAGTAAACCCTATCATTTGTCAAGTTAGCACATTGGAATCTGAAGTGCAGGGGTTTTTTCCAATATTTCCTTGTTTCCTTTTGTAGAGATAGTACAATATGACCACTAAAACGCAGGTTAATAAATGAAATGCTATGTAAACTGTCACCATGTAATTGTAACTATTCTTCTAAAATTTGTAGTGATGTGTCTGACAGTGTTTCTTCTCCATCCAGGCTTTGAAAAGAAATCAAAGTGTTCTTCCAGAATTATTTCAGTGTCATGGAACTGCTGATGAACTAGTTCTCTACTCATGGGGTGAAGAGACCAACAAGATGTTAAAGTCACTGGGAGTATCAGCATCACTTCATACTTTTCCAAACCTTAATCATGAGTTAAGCAGAACTGAAATAGAAAAACTAAAAACCTGGATTGTAAAGAAATTACCTGTTGAAGCAGCAAAGACAAACGAATAAAAGAAGATGCAGCTTTCATATACTTTCTGATTTTTGTGATTTTAAGATCATGCATGGCATGTATATGGGTGTCCTATATACGTTATATAAGCAAGCTTCACGTAGACACTGTTATATTCCATAAAGTTCACTTAAGTGGTGAAATGATGGTGCTGACTGTTAACACTCATTTTATCATATAGGTTTCTTTTTTCTGTTTTCTTGTCCAGTTTTTAAATACACATCCATATCAGTCTATGGAAAATAATGAATGATAATATTAAAACCATTCCTAAATAATCAAAACAGCATTCAGGAAGCATTGCTCTGAATTTCCCAAACACTTTTTTTTTTTTTTGGTGTGTGTTCTAAGATGGAAAAACATACAGTGGTATGGTTGTCTTTCTAATGGCATTACAGCAGAAAAAGGCCAGTTATTAAAATAACAGACTTTTACTTGTAGAAATACATGCATATATTCAAGTTAGTTCACTGAGAGGGAACCATATTGGCTTCAGTTGGATTTTCAGCATGTAGGAATGAACCTGCATCAAATCAGAGTTGTATGTCACCTCAAAAAAACAACAGGTTTGTGTTATATTTTTTAAAGTCATAAGTAGCTGTGTGTAGCTAGCTACACCACAGGCTCTTGTTTTTACCCATTCTCATTGGTTTGTTACTCGGAGATCTAGCTTTATGTGAGTTGCTTGAGCCCTGTGTCGTTTATAGTGTAGGTTTAAAAAAATTAAAAAGTGCTGTCATGATTGTTAAGATCTATCCTGTTTTTGAAGAAATCATTCTTTGGGCAGTGTTCCTGTAGAAACTTATTTTTGCCAACAGTTTTATTTTGGCCTGCAAGAGCACATTTTAAATTAAAAGATCAGGATACTTGACTCCTCTGTGAATATTTAAGAGTTGTAAATAATGATTGTGATATAAAGAAAACTTGTATCCCATTATTTTAATGGTGGATGATTCATCTCTGTGTCAGTTTGATAAATTAACTCAGAGTATAAATATCTATTCTTATGTAATTTTAATGCTTTTTTTATTTCCCCCCCTCTGCCCCATTTTTTCCTCCCCAAATTCAGTAATTTTATTAGCATGACAAGGTATTCAGCCTTTTGCCAAAGCCAATAGATCCAAGTCTCTTGCTTAATCTTCTCCTTCCCCCTTTTCTGAAGAGTGGATCTAGGACACTGTTGTTTGCTCTGTCACAGCAGATTCCTGCCAGTATTGGCTATGACTCCAGAAGTGTCGGCCAACTCCGGGGACTAAGAGTTTTGTTCGAATCCTCATGCACTGAGACCTAAGCCAGTTTTTACCTATCTTGAAGAATAAGCAAAGGGGAAAAAATGTCACTGTTCAAGTACAAGGCATGTAATTGGCAGTAGCAAGTAACAACTTCCTGCTGCTAAAAATATTTTGCTTTATTTCATTTTGCTAGCATTAGCAAGTCAGCAGTCTGTTCTGAAAAACAGGATTTTAAATGGCACATGAAAACTCAGCTATTTGAAACAGTAACTGAACAGCATTTTTTCCTGGTGCCCTAGGCTTCCTAATTACTACAAATTAAATTGAAACAGGTGTGTTCAGAGGCAGCTGAGCTAACATTGCCTTGGCCCAACTCTAATTACAATCCTTGACAAGTGGAGTTGTAGCATTTTAGGGATAATACATCATTTTGAGTTTTGCACCGCTTTTTGTTCTTCCTGCAGCTCCTATCAGGAGGCTATTTGAACCACTAATGCAAGGTGGTAACTCCTTTTGGTGACAAGTGCAGTCAGATGGGAAAGTGGCGGGCTGCTGGCAAGGTGGCTTTTAACAAGGTCAGAGAATAACGTAAACAGTTGAAATAAGATCATGGAGGGAATAGAAATTATTACTAAGCCAAACCCAGTTCTTCGGATTGTTTTTGCAGTCTCAGTAATTGCAAATACAGTGAATACAGAGTTTGGTTTTGTTCCCCTGATACAGGCTGAAAAGCAATTACAAAGGTCTGCATTTCATGACTTTCTTAGAAAACAGTGAAGTCCCCAGTTTGCATCTGTTTTCTTCCATCTTCCTCGGCTCGTGAGTGAAATGCCAACTAATCAGGAGATGCATTGTGACTTAAGAATGGAAATCTGTTAGGTATATGCTGTAAAGGGCTCCCAAATCTCAGAGTTCTGAGGTCACTTTTGGGATGTTAGAGAACTTCTCAATAGAGTTTTCCTTCAGTCTGCAGGTAGCTACAGTGAGGACAGTGTGACTCACCCAGCTCCTTTGCTGAGGACGGTGTGGCTCTATGTCCCAGATGGTGCCTAGCTCAGGTTGGACAAACAGATTGAAGTTTAGCCCAGAAAAAGCTGGACTGCTGGTTGGTATTGAGAAGCAGCCAGAGGCAATATTAGTCCGTGAAGACAGTGAGCCTGCTGTTAGATCTCTAGTCAAATGAAAACTTTAATAGTCAAAATTAGCCCAGTTGCTTGACAGCATGTTTCAGAAGTATTCCAGATAGGTTTTTGACTGACTGGCCCCTTCTTACTACATTTAAATTAATTTTCAGATTGATACTGGAGCACAGGGCAGGGGTTCATTTGCTGAAAGGGCATCTCAATAATGCTTATGGCACTACAGTTCTAGGATCTACCTGTTGGTTGCTGGGTGGAGTTTGAAGTACTTCATACAATCTTCAAGGATCAAGAGGAGTTCCCTTTTGACTAAATGGTCGTGTGTTGTTGCGACAGTTACACTAGCAGGTGCCAGGGCATACAGAGCCCTGAGCTGGTATGTCTTATCAGTTGTATCTAGATTTAGATGAAAGGAATGGGAAAGAATGCAACTGTTTTCATTCATCCCTAATCTTTCACTCTTGATATCTTTAGGAGTGTTTACGTATCATATGAAGATGTTAAGGAGGTAGATGCCATGTACTCTTAGGAGGAGCAAACTCAGGGCTCTGTCTCTTCTTTTTCTTCTTTTTTTTTTTCCCTTGTACATGGGCTTTCTCCCATCTCTCTTACAGATTGAAGGAGAAAAACATGTCTAAAGACACAGTCGTGTACATCATTTTGAGGAATAAATTGCAAAGTTTCTGTGCCAACCATGGATCTGTATCACTTGAGCTACTGAAGATACGAGAACATAAACTAGAAAGAAGGTGGCTCTGTGCTGTGCTGATCCAGAGCAGGCAGGAGCAATTAGTTGGCATGCTGTTTATGTCCCTACTGTAACTCTTTCAAGGTCTCTTTTTTTCTTTTTTTTTCAAACATAGAAAAGACTTTGGCATTTAAGTACAAACTTTGAATACTATTTAAAAATATAATCAAAATAACTGAGTAAATCCATTCAGATTGATGTTACTTTTTTGGAGCTTGGTACTGTTTTGGTGAAAAGCACAATTCAGTAAGCAAAAGAAAACTAGTTTAATTTAAACTTTAACTCTCTTGGGCTTGGTTAGAGTGTTCCATACTGCTTCAGAAACAAAGCACTAGTGTTTGGACTCTTTTTTTTCTTTCTAATTTTCTGACATTACACATTTGTATTTCAGATGTTTGAAATTAGTGACTAGATCATTGCTATGAACTTGGGTGACTTGTGAGTAATTAATGTGCTAGTACAGAGCCAGAGAACAAATGCGAATAAGGCAGGAATCAGCTGATCAATGTGGGAAGCCAGAAGTCATTGGTAACATAATTTTGACATTAAAGTGAGAAGTTCTCTACTTAAATTAATCTCTTCTCATGTTAAATCTTTAACTCTAGCTTTTTTAGTAAATCATCTTTAAAGCCATTTAACAAGTCTCTACAGATGAAGTGAGCCAAGTGGGTGAATGTAAGTTGTATTTATAAAGATGAGTTCCAGATGGCAAAACACGGAAATGGGAACCTAGCAGACGATGTTAGAATGAAATTTGTTAAGACATGGATGGAGGAAAGCAATAGGAGTTTACTTTCCAGTTAGAGACACGTTCTAGGACAGCTGAGAAGGTTGTCTGGGAGATCTTAGAAGAAAAACCTATTTTGTGAGTTTTCCAACTTGAGTCAACCTTCATTTGTGATGCAGCTGGTTAAAGGTGATCTAGAGAAAGGAAATAACACAATTATGAATTAATGTAGTTTTCTACTTTGTTTGTTTTCTAACTCCCCTTCCATTGTGGGAATCTGATATTGCTACTCAGAAGAAACAGCAGCTGGCAATTCTATTTTCGATATCAGATGGTCTGCTCAGATATTTCTCTATACCCTGCAATAGGACTTAACAGTGTCCTGTTCATGTCTGTCTTACCAGCTGATCAGCAGCGCTCGCCCACCACGTGGGAGACAAGTGCTTTTCCTGTACAGAGCTGAGAGAGAAAGTATTTGTCTCTACAAAGAGAGCTAGAAGGAAAAGGCCATGGTTTCTCCACCCCTATTCTGTACTTCAGTGGCTAGTGTTAGCTAAAGATGCGAGACACCTGGATTTAATTCATCTGAGCATATGCACCTGTGTGCCAGGCCTTAAAATGTTACCTATTAGTCAATTTATCTAATATCTTTTCAGTATAGACTGCATCATCATTCACTAGAACAGAGAAGGTATTCTACATTTTCCTTTGCTTGGGTGAGTACCTGCAGAAGAGTTATGCTTGTTCTCAAAGGTGCCTTAAGAGAGAGATGAACTGTTGCAGTTGAAGTAGAGAAGAGAGAGCATCCTGCATCAGTCTCCTCATCACTGGTTTGAGTAGTTTCCTGTGAGTTTGGGATACCGACCTGCACCCTCTCAGGCAGAAGTGAAAAATGAGCTTGTTGCCTCTGTCCTGGGTGAGCACTGTGTTTACTGAACAGTTAGATTAAAAAAAAAAAATTTAGAAGAGCCAGTGACGTGGATCTAGTAAGGTCCCTTATTCCCCAGGGCACAGCGGTGAGCCTGACTACCTTAGCTAACCTGCTGTCATCGAGATAGGTTTTGTGAGTTGGATTTGAAGTACAGACATTCCACTCTTTTGTTAAGGATGTGAGGGCTGTAGACACCGATTTGGTGAGGAGGCACCTGAGATCTTTTGTGGGTTCATTGTGTAGATCTATAGGCTCCTTTGAAAATGCAAGCAAAAGTGGGTTGCTCCTTATTAAGTTCTCAAAAACAGCTGTGTAATGAGTGTTAAACATTATTCTTGGATCATTAATTGCTAGTGACAAGGAAGTTAGATTCCTGAGAACAAAGCCAATGAGACTTTGTAACCTGGGCCTTAAAACATACTGAAGACAGTCAAAATAGACCAGAGAGTATACTTACAACTTTTCCACTACTTCCCAGGGCTGGTATTTTTGTGGTTGGAGGATATGTTGCTCAGGGTTCTTTAAAGTGCTTATTGTTTTAAATTAAGTGCAACGTGAAGGAGTAATAATCTAATACTCTGAAGCTCAGAATAAAACCGTAGAAGAATTAATTAGTTGCTTGTGCTCTCTTGGTGTAATTAAAGGTATTTGTCAGAATGTATACTGGTAGATGTCAAGCACATCAGATTGTAGTTTGGATTAAAAAAGCCATCAAGAGATGTTACTGTCATGTATATGGTAGAGAATTTACAGAAATATTACTTGTGCTGCTTCTTGGCCTTTAAAATATGCAGAACTAAATTGGACTGCAAGGCTTACCTGCTGTCATAGTTGATCTTGCTGTAAAAAATCCTTTCTGGAGCATGTTTCAGCCAAATACTGATATTCAAGCATGTGAACAACCTCTGCTACCTTAGAGCCTATGGTTCCCACTGATGGATCTGTGTAGAAAGTCTGGCTTCAAAGATGGAGTTTGTTTTGTTTGAGTTTGGAGGGTTTGGGGCGAAGTTCTTAATGTAGCCAAGGTCTTGTGGGGGGCAGCCAAAATAATTATGAACCTTAGTCACAGTAGTATGCCAAAAATGCAAAGGCAGTGATTTAGTACTTCCAGAGTAGTAAGAATGGTTGAATGCTCAACCGTCCTTCCCTTCCATGGCTGTGACTTTTTAATTGCTAATCTCTCACCCAGTTAAGGTGTGCTTGTATCTGAGGGAGGTCTCTCTTTTGGGTTTACTTTTTTATGACGTGTTAAGTTAGAATAATTTGCAGGTTAATGTGATACATCATTCTGGCAGGAAAGTTCATTTATACTTAAAATGGAGCTTCCCTTAGTTCTCTTTGCACCGCAGAAATAGTAATGGCTGATTGATGACCTTCTGGGCAAGAACTATTGCATTACCATCAATAGGATTTTTCCAAACATACAATAAGTTAAATCAAGTTTATCCGTAGACCCATCTTGACTTAAGCCTCGATCCTGCACCTTTCAGAGAAATGAATGTTTTTCAGTGTTCCACTGAACAGGTTACAGTCTAAATCTGCTAAATAAATGCCCAATGAGGAGCTCAGGGTTTGGAAATGGGATGAACCCTTTCTTTGGTATGCATTAGAGTATTTTCCAGTTAGGACTTACAGGTGCCTGTCTGACTGCCACCTTTCCTTCCCCACTGGTTTGGAAAGGGAGAGGAAGCTCATTTAGACGTAGATTCCCTCTGCTGTTTGGCAATCAGCCTGTGCAGAAATGTTTGATCTCTTGACGCATCGCATTAGATTTACGCTTAGAACCACGCAGGTTTGTCTTTACAGGAATTGATTTTTGTACTATGGACACCTGCAGCACGTACAAAGGTGACGTGGAGTGCCATGTGCTAATTTAAAATAATTTCCTCCGTAATGAACTGGAACAAAAATGAAGGATGGTGCTGCCAGTATTTTTAATAATATGTTGACATATTTTTTGGAAACAGTGTGGCCCATGCTTCCGTTTGTATTTATAATTTAGCATGACTCATAACCAGAAGTCAGAACTGTCCTGGTGAAAAGAAAAGAATGGATATTAAGATTACAAGTGCCAAGGCAGATTTTGTATATCGAAAGCTGACAAAAAAGACAATTTGCAGAGGTTTCAGTAAGTGCATCATTAAATCATCCTTGGCTTCTTCTCAATTGTTTTTTTAAAACGATGCTTCTCTAAGCAAAAATATAAACATGTGAAACACTGAAGGTGACTTTCTTGGAAGAACTGGTTTTTTCCCACTAAGGAAATACATTTTTTCTGAAGATGTCCAATTGATTAATGCCAGACCACATGGAATTACAAGTGAGATCCTCAAGATGTTCTATTGTTTTTATAGCACAACTCAGTTGCCAGTGTTTTTCTGTATGTGAAAATATTTGGCAGCTTTGTTGACCAGATAGGCAATGGTATGTGAATTTTGCATTTTATATAAAGGCCCTTGGTTTCACATCTAAAATTCAGGGGTTTGCCGTTCAGTTAAAACAGTGGGTAAGTTATTGCCTTCATAATTTCTGAGAGTGTCATGGGAAAGCCTCGTGTTGTGCTCCGCTCCACCAGAACTGGACATACATGCTTGCTTTTCCTGAAGGCATTTTCGGACACAGCAAGCTGTCAAGCCTGGAATCGCCTGTAGTGCTGCTGGCCTCAGCAGCTCTCCCCATGGCCCGTGTGGAGACTTGGGTCTGCTCTCCCCGTGTTGCAAGCAAGTTCCGTCTCCATAGCAGAACCCCCTTACTATGTTTGGCGTGAGCAGCGCTGAGAAACATACGTATTGTATAAATTCCCTTCTTGAAGCACTACCAGTACTTTGGTTAAGCCACTGTAAAACTACTGGTATGCATTTGTTCATAGTTTGGAAAATACTGTTTTCATTACAGTAAACCAGTATAAACATCAGCAATATTCCTATCAAACAAATTAGTTCTCATGTGAAATGTATGGTAAGTAAATTTGTTGTGTAGCTGAATACAGTGTTATTTAATGGAACTTGATTTGGTGCCAACCAAACATACGGATCTTTAAATGCGTTCCCCCTGTGGCTATGTTGAAATCATCCACCAATAACACGTGCTGAATTCCCTTCCAGACTTGCAGGCTGGCTGCCCTTATTGTATGAGGTTTTGAAATGCAACAAATAGTATTGGGGGGGGGGGGGGGGGGGTGGGGGGCGCCGCGCCCCCCCTCGGCG
>NW_010972592.1:1414191-1440972 GCF_000737465.1 Haliaeetus leucocephalus
GGGGGGGAGGATACAGTGCAACAATTCCTGTTTTGTTAGTTATTTTTCAAAAAAATTTTGCTTGACTTAAGCTTTTCTTCTTTCACACACCTCCCCCCCACCCCCCCACCCCCTTCCGTTCAGCCTGGAAAAGAGTTTTATCTTCAAAAGCCATAAATGTTCATTTGAGGATTTTTCTTTCCTCTTCTTTTCTACTTCTTTCCTTTTTACCAGGGGAAATTGACAAAAGGGGAAAAGGGGAGATAAATGCAAGACAGGGAAATACAGGTAAATATTTTTGTCCTTGCCATTTTACAATATTAAAATTATTACTATAGGAATATATATTTCTGAAAAAATAATTTTTCAGAAAACACTGCCTATCTATTTTTTTTTTTATTTGTGACAGTCTGTGTTTCTTGACAGGAAGCAGTATTGGGAAAGCTACTTCAGCCATCACATTTTTAACCACAGAACTTCAATGGGCTAACACAATAGGTTACATTCCACTTGCAGCAGAAGTAATAGAATAGATCCTTGTCTACCAAACGCTTCTGTGCATATTTAACATTGATTGCTGTGTGTAGTAGTATTTGAAATTGGTGTCATTCCCTTCTTGCAGTGAAACATACACCAGTGTCAGAAAGTTTAATACAGTGTTCCTCCATAGCTGTCAGTGCCTTAAGGTGGGCTTTAAAAATGCCTGTACTGTAATTACCTCAAGTCATTTAAATTTAACTCACTGCAATTTCTTTAAAACCTTCCCTTTGTACATAATCAAATGCTGAAGTGGTGCTAAGAAGGATGGGCCTCATTTTACTTTGTCAAATTCCCTCCAGTGCTATAACCACGAGTGAGTGTGTTATAATGATTTACATGTATAATATCTGTGTGTGCTGATGTCTCTTGTAGTCAAAATTGTGTTTTGGCTTACCGAGACAATTAAATGGCACAAATTGGGTTCCCGGATTTGTGCCCGGCGTCATACTCAGAGCTCTGAATGCGTTTAGCTTCTGGCTGACTGGCCAAACCTGGTAAGGTTACCTGACGGTGGCACGCAAAACTTGCAGGCATTCAAAAATAGCTTCACATCCAGCCCCAGGCACTGGATTGAGACCACCTTGGAGGGACTTGGCTTTAAAGAGCAGCAGGAAAATAAAATGTTCTTTCAATAAATAATTAGGAGGACCTGTTAATGCTATCCGGAGTAGAGCGGAGTTGTCTGTGCCAGTTCCTTCTGTAAATTGGTGTAGCTCCTTTGGGACCAGTCAAACCGTGCCAATATACATCAGCGGAGGACCTGACATGAGTGGAGTTACTGGGGGTTTGACGTTGTGCCAGCTGAGGAGCTGCTTCTCCTGGATAGTACATCAAGGAGAAGAGAATGTCGAGGGGGCAATTCAGCGGTACGATTTCTTTATTTTTTATTTATTTTTTTTTAAGTCTCGAGAAAATGTAGGTGAAATGGTGGCATGATGCTGACAGCTGGAGAGGGGTCACTTGTGTTGCAATTAATATAGCAACCAGGGGCAAGCTGAAAGGTGTTCTTACTCCCTCAAAAACAAAGTTAGGGGCTAATTATAGATCCACTGATGTAATGGGAACATTCTGACCCACCATTATTGTCATAATCATAGTTGTAAGTCCAGTAAATTAAAAGGTCTATTTTCCTTGCTTTCTGCATACAAATTCCATTTCATAACATTTGGGGCTATTTCAGGGAGGTTACAGGGCTCCGAAGGTGATTAAACTTACTCAGTCATCAGCAGCTTGACTTGTAACCCACCCAAGGACTGCTTATAATAGTATTGCTTCATGTTGTTATTCCTCCTGAAAATTTCTTAGCTGAAGGTGAGATGTGGTCTAGGGAACCTCAAGTGCCAGACTGAAAAATGAGAGTTCTGTGCAGCTAATACGATCTGCTGTCTATTTTGTTAAAATCTTGGCAGGAGGGGAAGCGGTCTGGGGGGGATTGAGCCTTGCGTGTTGTCCTCCCGCGGTGCGGCGTGGAGCAGCGTGTGTATGGGAGCAGTGTGCTCCGGGGGCACCGTCCAGAGCAGGACCAAGAGCAGGGGAATCTGTGCGGTCCTGTGACTTCACCGTGTCAATCCCGGCTCAGTCATCACACGTCTGCTGACACACAGACCTTGTGTACTTTTTTTACCGGGTGAGTGCACCAAGGCTGTGTGCAACCTACGCTTAGGCCTATGTTTCTGCAAGAAAACTGGCTTGTGTCTCAGGGCGTCTCTAGTGGCAATCGACTCCTGAACTGTTTCAAGGCAAACCCAAACCTTCAGCGTAGCCTGTACCGTCACAGATCGCTTAAGCTGGCTTGGTTGCCTTTGCCCTGAAATAGTTTGGAGGTGCTCACCCTGTGTTCTGTTTGGTTTTATCTGGGAAGAGATATCTCATCCGTTCCCAAGGTGTTTGCAGACCGGAGCCCAGCTCCCTCCACGTCCGCTTGGTGCGAGCGGTGGTTTGGACTCACAGTAGAACTGTAGAAGGGGCAGGAGCCAGATGCCCAAGAAGTTTCTCAGCCTGCAGGGGCATGTTTAGCGTATGGGTGATGAGGGTATCGTGTCCGGTCAGCATCAGAGTACCGTGAGCCTCTCAACACGCTGTTAGGTTTGTTGGCTGCGAGTAGGTTACGATCTTGCCCGTTAAGTTAGAGTAAAAGCTGGGCTTTACTTGCACAAGCCAGATGCAGAGAAAAAACATCTAGGTCTTCAGTGTGTTTGTTTGGACATGGTGTTGCAACCTGAGATGTACTGAGTGAGGTGCTGTTATAGCAGTACGCATGGATGAGAAACACAGTCCCGGAGGATTTGACCTGCTAGGAAGAAAACTGATGTGCACTACCATTTTGTTTGGTTTTGGGGGGGGGGTTGGTTTGGGTTTTTTCTTTTTTAGGATCAAAAGCAATGTATAATATGGTGAGCGAGGATAGTGTTTGAAGTTGACAGTCAATACTTGGGAAGCAGATATCCGAGGTACAAGATGATGCAGTCCAATGAGACGTGGTTGGAGAGGTTGAGGGAGGACAGCAGAGATGGTGAATAACCTTCAGAGGAAAGACCCTGGGAGCCATAACCTCAGCTCAGAGAAGACGTAATACTTACAGGGGCCAAAGGGGGAGTAGAAAATGTCAGAAGCCTTTGAGAGAGGCAGAAGGTTATGATCTGTTCCCCAGCCACCACTTGGAGATAAGTTTCTCTTTAGGAACGAATCAGCAATATTTAAAATTTATGTGATGTGCATAAAATAAAATGCTTTGTCAGCTGATCCCTCAGCCAAATGTAAAACATAGTCAAAAGCTTTTCAAAGCTTCATAATCTTTTAAAATATAAATCAATGTTTTTACACTGTATTGAAATTACCATAAACTCCCAGCCTTTGTGATAAGCTACCACAGAAGGGACTAGAAGCCAGCAAATATTTCTTGCTAATAATCTCAGAAAAAACTCCTAATTCTTTCCCAAAAGGCTGAAAATGTTGATTCCCAAATTCTGTTCAAGATGCTGTAAATAACTGGTGCTTTGGTTATATAGGGAATGACTCTTTAGGTAAAGGTTAGAAGACTGCTAGTTAAAAGACACTTGAAATTGTGTTAATTTAGCAAATGAAACAAAAGTCACACTGTAAAAAAGAGAAACTGCGCGCTCTAGTTTCTCTGTCTCAAATAAAATGTGGAAAGTAAACCAACTGCATAATGGAATAAATGCAGAGCTAAAAACTCTTGTCATTTTGTTGCAAATCTCATGATTTTTTGATGTATTTCATAAAGCTGTAGCTCATATAGACTCATGATTATGTGAGAATTTTTGCTTATGAGCTTATGAAATGTTTAGTCTGAATTGCAGGGAAACTGAAAATATGCTCTAAAAACTGTGGAAATACAAAGCAAAGGGAAAAAACCTTCCAAATGATCTTTAGTAAAAAAGATGAGGAGGGGGGGTCATTTAAGCTGGTCGTACAACTTCAGGGTATATATCTGAGTGCTGTATTTGAGTAAACTGTATTTGAGTGCTATGTTTCACCACCAACTTCAAAATGATTATCCAGCCTCAAGAGAAATATTTGCTAAGTAATATGACCAGGTCAAGATGAGGGTGATTCCACTGCATGACTTCACTGCCATGTGAATTTACAGACATGTAACTTGAAACTTCATTCTTGCAGATAAACCTTTTTTTTTTCTTACTCTTTATGAAGTGAACCTGGAAAGCATCTGATCACTATCCTCGTTACAATTTTTATTTCTTTAGTATTGGGAAACTGTTGCCACTTATCCCTTGATATTCTGTTCCTAGATGAAATCTAAGTTCTCCAGTCTTTGCTTATGTCATGTTTTGTAGGTCTGTATAATTTTTATTGTTCTTCTATGGTTTACTCCCTTTTAACACGTGATGCTCAAATTGGGTAGAGTACTCTAGACGAGACCTTGCCATTGCGAAGTTGCACAGAATAACTACTGCCTGTCTCTTAGGAACAGTGCTCACATTTTTAACACAAACCAAGAAGAGCTTTGTCCTCTTGCAGCCAAATGATATTGACATATATTTGGTTTGTCATCCGCTATAACCCTGGATCCTTCTAAGTTAATCTATATTTTGTAATAGTACAAAAAGTGACAACAAATTATCTTTATTTTAGCTGACCTGACTTAAAAGTAAGCAAATTCAATTTAATTCTCTCCTTCTAAAAATAAAAAAAGGGGGGGGGGGGGGATTAGTTTTTGGGTGGAGAGCTTTTATTTCTAGTTTCATCCCAAAGCAAATTTTTACGGCTGAGTTATAAACCCCTGAAAATTGCAGTTCATAATGGAAACATTGGCAGACCCTGAACGGCGCCGCTGTAAAGTAGTATGAAGCTTTAAGTTTTTCCACTTTTAGACCTGGAATAAAACTAAATTACAACACTTTCCGTACAGGCATTTGATTTTCCCCCCAGTAATTTCTGCTGGATCTGTCCAGTGTTTCCTGAGTTCCTGTGTTGCCATTGGACTTTTTCCTCTTGACTAGGCAGTTCGTTTCATTCAATCAGTAGATTTACCAATGTAGATACTCAAACAAAGTGTTGTTTACTGGGGCAGAGGGTGCTAGAAAATGTAATGCCGGCTTGAGGAAAGTTACAGTGCAGATTTATGGAAGAAATTTGCGGCAAATGGGGCTGGAATGAGTGTTATGGGACTCACAAAACATGTGAAATGATAAGGGTCCCTACAATGTTGTTCTGCAGAATAGAAATGTTCTTCCAGACTCCATCCAAACCCATTGACAAAGAGGATGCAAAGGCACTCTAAGAAGAGAATATAAAGATTGTTTTCTTTTCCCAGGGCTGGAGAAATACAGCAGCAATGTGATTCTTCATAGCACTGCAATATGCTAGGGTTTTCCAACAGGAGCAATTTTATCTGAGAGTGTATGTGAAAGCAAAAGGCAGAATGGAAGTCAGCAAGTGGACAGGGCTTTCTTCTGGAATTATTCCTGGAGTCATTTCTCATACTGGCGCAGGCTGCAGGAAGCCAAAGATCAACATGTGGGTTATTTATAGCCATTTTCTAAATTACTTCAGTGCAAATGATCTGTTTAGCTACTTCAGTCCTTAGGGCAAGAGTTGCAACGCCAGTCGTCTGGCCCCTGTGGTATTCCTCTTACAAAGTATGGAACCAGGGCGTAAGCAAATAACATACACTTGCTCTTCTGTTTTGGGTCCCTCCTTGAAGGTGAATTTTTTTGTTTATTATTATTGTTGTTTTTATTGCATCCCGATGGATCTCTTGTGGTTCCTGGTATGAACAACTGAGGGCTATGATATATTCCCAGCTGGTCTGTAGTTAGCTGCCTTGTCCAGGCAGTTTTGCCTTCAGCCCTGTGACAACTCCCCAGGCTGTCGAGGTGGCTGGGACTTTGGCGTGTGGATGTGCTTGCTGTTTCTGGAGTTCTCCATGGGCAGCAGGTAAATTTCTTTGGGATGTAATGGGAATGATTCTAACGCAAGATATGGGAGACAGGTGCCTGAAAATTAGCCTTAAGGTGATAGATAAAAGTGATGTCTACATCTCCTGGGTGACTGAGAATCATTTCTGAATAGTGAATTAGCTTAGGTTGGATTAGCATTCCTGCTGAAGGCTTTATCTATGTCCATACTATTTCTGCACTTGCCTTTTCCTGGATGTAGGAGCAAAGCCTGCAGTCTGTTGCAGTTGACCTGGTTTCAGCTGGGATGAAGTTAATTTTCTTTCTAGTAGCTGGTATAGTGTTATGTTTTGGATTTAGTATGAGAAGAATGTTGATAACACACTGATGTTTTCAGTTGTTGCTCAGTAGTGTTTAGACTAAGTCAAGGATTTTTCAGCTTCTCATGCTGAGCCAGCGAGAAGGCTGGAGGGGCACAAGAAGCTGGGAGGGGACACAGCCAGGACAGCTGACCCAAACTGGCCAAAGGCATATTCCATACCATGTGACATCATGCCCAGTATATAAACTGGTGGCAGTTGGACGGGGGGGCTGGATTGCTGCTCGGGAACTGACTGGGCATCAGTTGGCGAGTGGTGAGCAATTGCAGTGTGCATCACTTGTTTTGTATATTCCAATTCTTTTATTGTTGTGATTTTTTAATTATTATTATATTCTTCCTTTCTGTCCTATTAAACTGTCTTTATCTCAACCCACAAGTTTTACTTCCCCCCCCCCGTTCTCCCCTCTCCCACTGGGTGGGGGGGGGGGGAGCAAGCAGCTGCATGGGGCTTAGTTGCTGGCTGGGGTTAAACCACGACAGTAGTGAAAAACCCAATTGTTCTTACCCAGTCAACTGGAAAACTTTGGGCCTTTATGGGGCAATTATAGTAATGATACTGAGCAAGTAAGAAACTGGGCAACTCTGCTTTTCCTTAATTTCCTCCTTTCTCTACTGCAAAATAAGTGGATTTCAGCATAAAGCATCTCCAAAACACAGACCCCTCTAAAAAGATTTTAGATCCAGACAGGAGATAAACACTCTTACCCATACGTGGCTGAAGATTGTACCTGTAATTTGCCAGACATTACAGTACCTGTAGCTCTTTACTGGATGAAAGCATATGCGAGCTCCATAATCTGCTGCAGGAAAAGTTAGTTCTTTAGCTTTCACTGAGGAGCTGAGCTATTCCAGTTGACTTTGTAGGTAAACTCCAGTATCTGTATCTGAAAAACTCTGCGGAGTGTTCAGCCCCCAGTAAAGACAGTGATAAACTGGAGCAAGTCCAGAGGAAAGCCGCCATGATGGTTAGGAAGCTAGAGCATGAGAGGTGCTAGGAGCTGCTGAGGGAACGGGGTTTGATTGGTCTTGAGAAGGCTATGGGTGGTTGAGGGGATCCAGTTGCCATCTCCCACTATCCAAAGGGAGCTTTTGGAGGAGCTGGGATCAGCCTCTGTGAAGGACACCGTGACAAAGGGACGAGAGCTGATGATCGCAAGTTGTAACACAAGAAATTGTGTGGATGTGAGGAATGTATTCTTCTTCATGAAAGTGGCTAAGCACCATGAAAAGTCCCTCCCTGAAGGTTTTCAAACTTCAACTGGACCTGATCTCACTTTGAATGCTTTGAAGCTGGCCCTGCTCTGAGGAGGTTGGAGCAGGTGACCTCCTGAGGTCCCTGCCAATCTAATTTTTCCTATGAACCTGAATTCACTTTAAGAGAGGTACCATCAATATGGAAGAAAAAAAAGTACCTGAACTGAGGATTTGGGAAACAGGTATATATCCATATGACCAACTGAGAGAAATACATTTCCAGCTATTTACTTTTATTTCCTTTGGAAAATAAAATCAGGAATAGTCTAGAGTCTGAAAGTGAGAAATCCAGTTACAATCAGAAAAGCTTAATATTTTTAGCTCCTGTTTTTCGGAAGGAAAACATTAAAAAAGAGTGTATTTCCATTGCAAAGCAGAGAACAACCGTAATGTTTCTTAATATGCACTGAAAAGTATCAGTCACAATTCTCCAAGTGTGTTTATGTATGTGTGTGTGTATTAAATATATATGAACTTTGATTTATACATTT
The DNA here is from genome assembly GCF_000737465.1 of Haliaeetus leucocephalus. NCBI lineage: Eukaryota > Metazoa > Chordata > Aves > Accipitriformes > Accipitridae > Haliaeetus > Haliaeetus leucocephalus. Next base: position 1,422,216 of record NW_010972592.1, read on the forward strand.
TCAGTCACTTAATGTACATCACTTTGCATTTTAAAAATCATGACCATGGAGTTGTCATACAGGATGTTTTCTAAAACAGCGTTCTCAAAAAATCATGTAGTGTTTTGAAAAGCTAAGGTGATTTACACTTACTACTGACTTTTTTTGTTTCCGTCAGCTGAAGTACAATTGTGGAAGGCAAGAAATGTGAAGAACTGGCCTTTTGCTAATATATTACCTATGTATAGGTATAGCAATCAAAGTCTTGTCACTTTGCATTAGCTTTACTTTAAAGCTTACCAAAAATCCCACCTGCCCTGTAAAATGCTAATTTGACCAGATTGAATGAACAACCAGAGAGACAGTAATTGGTGCTCCATAGTGCTTGTTGTGGAGTTGTGCAGGAAGCCAGGAGGCAGATTTGGGATCAGAAACCAGGTCTTCTGTACTCTGGGCTAGTCCAGCTCACTTTTCTCTGTCCTGCTCAGTGCATTTGTTGTTAATACAAGAACCAAAATCAGCCAAAAGCAGATAACCTTGTGTTACAGGATCCTGCTTGTTTTTAAACACTGATAAGGGCACTTTGTATGATCAGCTTTTGATTTGTAGCTGTTTACATTTGGAAGAGACTGAGAGATGCTAACGTCCCTTCTGGCATTTGTAGCTATTTTACTTTCTGAAGATTTGTGGGTTTTACATGGCATAAGATCAAGCAATAACAAAGTTGTGACAGACAGGATTGCTGTTGAGGTACAGAATGAGTATTTCGGCTCCAAACATGTTGCTTACTTTGCCAGTCAGTGTCTGCTCACTCCAGTGACTCCTTTTGCATAAGGGTCATCACTTCAGATGTAAGATTCTGAAAAAAAATACACAGTTGGGTTGCATCTGTGAGTGGATGAAAGAAGGCACTGAGCTGGGATTTCTTTTCTGCTCAGGTAGGCTTTTTCCTGTGCCATAGATGTCCTCACAAGACAAGCAAACACAGTCTCTGTTATTAAGCCAAAAGGAGCAGATAAATCTGACAAATTTTGCTTTTCTGCTGTTTTTCTCTTCTTGGTTTATAAAAGGTCACAGTGTGAACCACTTCAATGCCTTCCACTGTTTTCTTTTACATTTTACAGTGCTTGCATGATCTCAGTGAGGGAGCATATTTATTGTGCATGCCATTCAGTTTAGATTCAACTGCAGCACATGATTACAGCAACTTAGAGGAAAAAACTGGAAAATAAGTCCCTGATGTAAAACTGGTAACTGAGCCAAAACAGTAGTGCCAGTTATTTCAATGCCTCACACAGTGATTTACGAATTCACTGCAAACACATTTAACAATTTATAGGGACAACTGTGCATATTAACCAGCTCCCTCGAAACCTTGGATGCAAACTTCTTTTGATGATAATTTTTCCTTTTAATATTTTACAGAGGCATTAGAAGGTGACAGTAGGGAAAGCTTGTGTTTGCATCATACTTTTCAGTGCCACCCATGAGTTTATCCCTTCAGTCTCCACTGTATTATTTTATTTGGGAAAATACATGCAATGTCTCATGGAAGAGTGAATACCTACAGGACTGATCTGAATCCTGTAGATACTTAGTAAGATGACACGTAACCCATTTTTTTCACACACGTGTATTGCACGTGCTTGTGCCTACGTGGCTCTGTTAGGCTGCTGAAGAGTGTGAGAAGCACTTTGTAGCTGGCATCACTGGTTGTCTTCCAGCCTTTGCCTGCTCTTTCCTAATCTACAGAATTTACAAGGAAGGACACAGTTGAATGGAGGATGGAGGGTTGCAAGAAAGGACAAAATAATTTTTAAGAAATGTCTGCCAACTTCTTAACCTTATAGCAGTTCACACAGAGATAGGTTCCTTTCATTTTAGGCAGACATTTGCTTAGCTTTATAATAGTTTCTGTGACAAGCCTCCTGTCCAAGAAAGAGATTTCTAAGTTGTGCTTGTGTTGATGGTAAATGCAGAAGCTCTGTCAAACCTTTCAAACCATGTATGAGACACCAAAATACCTTTTTACTAGAGAATATTACAGTTGCTGTCTTCCTACTAAACCTGCAGCAAGGAATGACCAAATGCTGCCTACAAAAAGTTTTAAAGGTAAATGGAATTAATGAAAACCTCAGGTTATTTCTTTATGTTCAGTTTTGAGGCTGAGAGATGCAATAGCTCAGATTTTTTTATCCAATAAGGTCCCATCCCACAACCTTATCTATATGATGGTAAGGGAACGCAGAACAAAGTGCCAATACAAAGGGGATGACAGTAAGAGCTGTGTAAGGATTGTAGGAGGAGGTTGGAAGTAAAGGCTTGTTTTTCACACAGTGTGCAAGCTTGATCTTTGTCATCCCATCTCACTGGTTACCTGCAAATAAGGCAGATACCATTATAAACACTTTGGAAGATATTCTTATTTTTCTAAATGTTCAGTGGGGCTTGGGTGGTAACGACAGTAGAAAAGATCCCTTTGCTCTTACTGCATATAAACTGCATGGGTCTAGGGCTCAAGTATCGCAATCCTGTTGCATATCTATTTTTAAAAGCTGTATTTTTTTATAGCTTACATAGAGAGTCTCCAATGCACATTTACATGCTACGATGAGGTCATTTTTCTGGATAATTGGGAAAGTTAAGTAATTGCTTGAAAAAGTAAACATTTCTTTTAACGTGCATGAAGCAAGTCTTAGAGCTGTTTGATACCTATACTCCTGAAATTAAACAGTGGTTTACATCAACATAAAATCCATCTTGAGCTATCCTATGATGTCATGTGGCCCTGCCAGGGCACATGCAGTCTACTTCAATACCCTTCATTCATGATGGGGAGCCTCATTGTGATTTCATTTTTCCCTTAGACAGCGAAAGGCAATATATAAAATGTGGTATCCATATGACTTGTGTGTATTTGTAGCATACCTGTTGACAGCTTAAGACACCAGTGGGACAGACTGGCAGAGTTTTCTCTCTATCTTTTATTGCCTTCATGCTCTCCAAAGCATGACCTTGTGGCTTTACAGTAATTTACCTGTTGGCATACTCATGTGGCAGCAAGATACTTTGAAACAATCCCCTTTTTTTTGTGATTGTTGTATTTACTCAGGACCAAACAGAATGATCTTGATCTGTGCCTAGGCTTCCTTATTTTATGTGGTTTAGGGTCATAATTTCCCATTTCAGCCCTGGCGGTGACTGCAGCTTCAATGCCAATATGCCCAGCTTTCTCTGGGGCACTTTAGTACCTTCTTCAGTAGAATTTTCCATAAAAGTTTCCTAATTCATCAATCCCTGGATAGGATTTAACTGTACAATCAAGATTTGTCTTTGCATGTCAGAAATGTTGATTCTGGGATTACTGCTTCTACTGTAGCATCACACTCTAATCACTTTGCTTCTGTAGTTCTTACCACCGTATGTCATTTGCCAAACTCTTTGACTCAAGCTCCATCAGACAAGACTCATTTTTTGTCATCTCATAGTTTGATGACCCAAATTCTGACCGGGTTGTCAGTTAATTATTTCTGCTGTGGTTATTCCCAGTAAACAGTAATATTCAAGTCACTGAGACAGGAATGAATTTCCGTAGCAAAAACTCATACTCCAGTTTGATAAAAGAAGGGCAAAGTTTATGATCTAAAGATGTAAAGGAAGGAACAGATTTTAAATTTTGTTGCAATAAAGATGGGTGTGCTGCATAGGAAAAAGGGAAATAATCTGGTCTCAGAGGCTGAGATTCTGCATAATAGAGTAGACAGTGGAGCCTTCCGTTACAGCATGAAGGCTGCGAACTAATGAAGAGTTGGGGGGTTTTGACATTGTGGAAAAATAAAAAATCCAGGATGACTTACCCCAAAGGACAGTGAAAGGGAACCATGGCAGCTGAGCTTGAATAGTCATTCTTGACAATAGGGAGCAAAAAGCAAGTGAAGAAACAGAAAACAAGTGCCAGAAGTGGATCCTTAGCAGAAGTCGCTGATAAACTCAGCCCTCTGATGGGTGGCTAGGTATCCTGTAATACTTCAGAGGATGCTGACATGTCCTTCAGCTCCTTAATCTCTTTGATTAGTTCTGAATGCCTAGGTTAACCTTTGGAAGCTTTTACTTCATTTGAATTCTTCCTGAAAAGCCTGGATGTAATGGACAGTTGTTGATTTGTATGCTTGATGCAGCTCAAATCACTTACTCCAAGAGAATCAGAACCTCCCAGAATTTCAAGAAGGTTGGGTGGATCTCTCTGCTGGTAATAGAAATCAGTCACCTTCATTTTGTTTTGTTGAAGTATTAGAAGTATCTGCTATAGACTAAATATGCTCGTGTTGCCCTCAGAACTAGCTGATTGCACACATTGCTTTCCAACCCCTGCAGACGTTTATCTTTCAAACCCACACATTCCCTCAAAAACATTAATTAGATTTGCCACTGTACCTTACCCTACTTCTGTAACTATTTGGTATGATGCAGGGAAAAAAAAGTAGTTTCTAGCTCATTGCTTCAGGAAATGAGTACATAATAAGCTCACAGCTCTTAAACTATGGTCAGCTTCTTCTGACACTTAGTGGCACCATCAGCATTATTATGCATTGGAACGAGGCAGTAGAGAAAATAAAATTATGTGACTGCTAAGGGCTCTGTTTTTGAAAGAGATTTACACGTAAGGCGTGCAAGTTACAAAATAGCAAGTTACCAAAATACTTCTAAGAGAGTTAGAAAACATCACAACAGTCCTATTATAATTTTTGGGAGAGTTATAGAAAAGCAGAAAGTATAACTGCCCCAATTTTCCAAAAGGGAGCTACATAGCCTTTGAGACCTCTGGGGTGAACCAACAAAGAACAACAATAAAGATTCATTCTGCATTCAGTTAGAGGTCAAGCAGTGCAACATCTATGAATACTGCAACCTTCCACTTCCAGATGACCGCTAGGTTTCTCAGTTTGCAAGAGGGAGGAAAAAAAAGAGTATCATATACTTAGTGACCTATTGTCAGATAAAAAGTGAAGCCTTCAAAGTGCTGCTAGCCCCTGAACGCTAGCTGTTAGCCCAGCTGTGTGAAAGCTTTGTCTTTGGTGCATATCAGTAAATGGGGCAATGAGGTTATACATAGCAATGGACTCATTAGTTTGGGGGTTTTATTTATGTACTAAGAATAGAAGAATAATGAAACTTGTTTTGCACAGTAAAATGTGTAATGAGTGAAAGCATTAAAATTAATATGATATTTACAGGGAGCATTGCACTGACAGCCTCAGAAAAGAAAGTCCTCCAGTTTATTCACAAAATAGTCACTATAAAAGCACTATAAATTTATGTGTTCTCTCTCTAGCTGCATCATTTGCTTACTGCTGGAATCTCACTTTTTTATAGCTTTGGGTCAGCATGAAACACTTGTTTGTTCTCTTTGTCATCAGTCTTACAAATGTGAGCCAAAGGCATGGTTTAAGTGTAGGAGTCCTCTAGCAAAGAAAGAAATTAGAATTAATTCTAATTAATTGCAACAGCCATATACCAACAGCTCTACAGGGATGAAATCTTTTACCAGCAGTTAGCACTAGTGGGGTAACTCTCAGAGTTGGATGTTTTCTTCATTACTTGACCAAAACCAATTTTAATTTCAACCTATTGAATAGTTTTACTGGGGAACAGTATTTTAAAACCAAAACACACTCATCCACTTACAATAAACCTTCAAAACAGTAAGGTCTCTGGAACAGGATCTTTTTCTTCTAGGTTGACTATTCACACTCCCTTCTATCATTAAGGTATGGTGCAACAGATATATTTAAAAGAAAGCATTGACAACCACAGAGCATCACTATAGACCATATGGTGGTGGTGACGATCATCATACTGAATGTGCATCTCATTAGTTTCCCCTCATTCCAGGGGTGATTAGGGCCTGCATTTTAAAAATGGCCAGAGAAGGCTTACTTTAATTTGGTATGTGTCCTTTTACCTCCATATTTCATCAAGGGGTAGGTTCAGACATGGGCTTAGCCACATTTGATTTTGACTTTCGTTTCTCTTCCATTTGAGTCTGTGATAGTCTGTTTTGTGTTAAAACTTATGATGGCAAGTCTGTGCTTTGTGCTTTCCTCGAGGACAAATGGAGGACACAAAGGAATCTTCAGCAAGTGTTTCAGTATCTTGGTTAGAGATGTGAAATTTTGAAACTTATGAAAAGTTTCCTGTGTTGAAATGCCTCTCTCTAGGAAAACAAAGGAGGTCTAAACAGCAGAGTAGAAATCCATGGCTCCTGAGGCTTTGATGAAGTAAATTAGGAAAGAGGGGAACAAAGGGCAAAAAGCTTTAAAAGAAAAAAAACAACAAAGTTACAAATGATGAAGAAATATAATTCAATGTATTTTCAAGCCTCCTCTGAGATGGATGGCTCCGCAAGAATAAAGATGTTTAAAACCTCTTTTGTGTAGTAATAACTGCAATTACAAGTCATGCCTGTGTGTGTTTTCCATTTCTACAAATGTAAAAGTGTGTTCATAATCCATTTGTTCATTCAGACACCAATCAAACCTGACTTACATACTGAGCAAGCAGTTTTCATAAAACCCGAGTTCATGAGCACCAGAGCACCAAATAGAAAACTTAATAGTTTTTTTAACAGGTTAGGGGTTTTTTATCCTACAGCCATTAGAAGAGTGTTAACAAAGCATTTATTACAGCACTTGAGGGTCTATATTTAACTTAGGGACAATATGTAATTTTTTCCAAAAGAAATCACAAAAGAAATTATCTTCCAGATGATGTTTTACCTAATCTTTAATCAGACCCCTCCAAATATTTTTATAGTTCATTTAAAAACACAGATTTAAACAAACCTTGAGAGAAACTGTGCTAGCTCTGTCAGCACAGAATAGAGTTTGCTCATTAACAATTACGATCTTTGAAGAACAGCCATATCCTGACTCAGAGCAGTCAGTTCACTGATCAAAATATGAATGTTTTTCCCATGCTCTCTGGGTAACCCCCCAGCTGTGCAGGCTGCCTGCAGAAGAAGCTGCCTCAGGTGCTTTGTAACCACATTCGCAAACTTCTCCACTGCAGAGGTCTTGGTACAGGAGGAAAGTGCGTGCCTGAAGTCAGGTGCAGAATTCCAGTACCTTGAAGTCTGGGTGCTTTGCCCTGCCCTCACTATAGGTGAGCAACTGGATCTTTTACACATGCTTTTGATCCCAAAGAGGGCAGGAATGATTTAGAAAACACCCAAGTACTTCACTATGAGAATTTTTAAATGCAGGATTTCCTTTCAGAAATGCCTTTGGTTTTCTTTCACTTTTTGTAGTGCAGATTATTTTTTACATTCTGTTTTAAGTTGCTAGCCACTTTTCATGACTAACTCAATATCAAGGTGCAGTTAAAAATTTACCTCAGCTCTTAGAGGAAAAAAACATCTTAAAAGCTTAGCCAAAGAATGAAGCAATGCACCTTGCTTTTTGTGTGAACAAAATGTCATAGGTTGAACTTGGATTATTTTTATGAATCTTATTTTTTATTTAAACAAATTTAAGATATTCATGTTTGCTCAGAATCTGTTTGCCTTTTAACTCCTTTTTTCTTAAGTTCAGCTGCTGACCTAAGAAGAGAGCTGGATGCAGAGTGGATTTTTTACTATTATTGTGCAACTACCTTAACTCAGATGAATCCCTGAACCTGTTCCAAATAATGCTGCTGTAGGAGCATTGCAGAATCAGTAAGTAAAACTTGCCTTCCGACTCCTGGTCCCAGCTAGACGGTGGGTAAAACTGAAAATAAGTATTAAACTGCTTAGGATGGAAGTCATTAATCAGTTAAATAGAGGTCTGATTAGGACCATGCCCATTTCATCTTAGACAAATAATTTTCAATAAGGTAGTGAGTCACATTTCTGAAATTCCAGGGAATGTAAGGAACTGGCTGATATCTGTGTTGATAAACATTTTTGGGAAGCTTTCAACCTTACTTGCTTCACTAGATTTCAATAAGAGAAGGAACAACGGCATTGTGAAGGGTGCTGGGGAGATAGCATCGAAACTGCACTGCGCAGCTCTGGTCATCTGTGTTCTGGAAAGATTAACTAAATTAAAGCATGTCTCTCCTGTGAAGGGAGGGTAAACCCTTGGTTGTCCACCACAGAAAAATGAGAAAGATGACTGATCTATGTGAGCCAGTCATGGGGATTAAGGGGAAAGGAAAGAATTACTTAAACTGAAGGATACTCTTGGCCCATGAACAAATGAGCTTGAACAATTCGTGAATAAATGAAGCTTTCAGAAGGAGCTTAAGTACAGGGTCTGGAACAGTCTTGTAGTCAGGAGGAATGGGTGAAACACTGACCTACTTTCAGTTGGAGCATGGCTAGTTATGAAAGGAGCTTGTATAATGCAGTTATTGAGTGGCCCGAGGAGCCCAGGAGGTCCCTCCCCAGGCTGTGGTCCTGTATTACAGGGAGCACAATAACAATAGCAGCATCCTAACAGGGATGTTGACGACTATCGCCTTCCTCAATGTTCTCATTGCTTTTCATATGTATCTTTATTCTTCTTTGATTAAAGAAAAATCAAAGTAACAAAATCCCTGCACTTCAAAGATTGACTGTAAAATATTTGAGTAAGGGAGCAAGAAACAAAACTATTTGTTGTAAGAAGGAAAAAAATAAAATGTAGTAGAGCCATCTCTTTTCCCTCTTAAGTTTTTCTGTTCCTTGTACATGTTTGTTATTTTGCCAAGAGCCTGTATTGTTGGCCAAGTGTTCTCAGTTTTTAGTAAGGTGAAATAAAAGAAAAATAAGGAGTCAAAGGTATTTGCATGATCTATCTTTTTAGAGATTCTAATTTTCTGAGAATGCGAAATTAAAACTTTTTACTCTAATTAACTAAAATTAAATTTGTATTGTGGATGACAATAATTTTCATCTAGTATTGCAGATGCATTCTGTCTAACAATCCTAATCCACTTTCTCATTGGATAACTGAATTTGTGATCCTGCCATTTATCTGCAAAATGCTAATTAACACCCTTCAAAGCAATTTTAGCTGAAGCCAAGCGTTATTTGGGCACAGGCAAGGATTAATAGGCACAGCTTTTTGTCTAGAGCAATAAGGTCATTCAGGGGAGATCAGAAGTACAGTAGATTAGCGTCTCCATTATGTGCATGTCTCCATTCTGAAAAAAACACTCCAGTCAAGGCAATAAAGCAGACTTCAGTCCCCACCGCTCTTCAGCTGAAGGCCATGTCAGGGCGCATATATCAGCTTTCCAAAGCAGTAACAACACATTAGCTCATTAGTAGCTTCATACAAAACAGATCTGGAGTCCCTCAGTGACTAGTATATAGCTGCCTTTGTGTAGCTGGGATTTTGACAAAGCTCTACAAAGTGTTTCTTAAGCTCTAAGGAGGAGTGAGACAATGATAAAGAAGAGACAATAAAATACGTGGTACATCCAGTTAGGTTATTGCCATAAGCCTTCTTCCCTGATTAAATCTCTAAGAAATCCACAATGTCTTAAGACAGGCACCCATATGTTTATTTCAATTATTTGAAGTAAAAAAAAAAAAAAAAATTAAAAGCACCACATCTTACTTTTCCAATTCCCTTAGGCACTGGGACTGAAATCACATTAGATTTCTGTGAGACTGAGGTTTTTAAGTGTCACGGTCCTTTTAAAAAAAAAGGGGGGGGGGGGATTTTAACACAGTCAATTTAAAATACATAAAATAAAGGTGAAAATAATTTTCAGCTTAAAATTTCACCCTGCTGTCTGTAGAAGGTAGGAAATTTTGGCTGAAGCAGACACACAAGGTACTTTGCTTATTACAAAATATTTTGAGATTTTTATGTGGAGAGCCAGTTGGTCCAGATTTTATGGACTGAATTTTATGTTTAATCACCAAAAGAGACAGAAATATTGGGATCCTAATGAAACTTTCTTTCAGAGAAATAATTCATATATGACTAGGCACTTTTGAAAAACCTACTCAGACATATCTGCATCTTTAGAAAAGCATCTAAAAACCTTTGAAATTTAACTCCAATATATTCAAAATCGAGTTCCCATCAGACACTCTATATTTCCATGAAAATGAAGCATTAATTTTCTGTATCACCAGAAAGACAGATACTTACCACCTTCCCCAGAAGACATACCTCCTTTTGGCACAAAACATATTTGCTGGAAGCATGTATTTAATGCTGCAAACAAATGTGGTAGCTGTCACAAAGCCTGATAAAAAAAGCAAGATCACTTTCATGCAGACCTGACAGCCTTAGCAGAAGTTTAATTCTAAAATGCTGCTGGTAAAGAAAAATCCATTTAGGTGATATTTGTTGTAAAACGTCCACCTCATGGAGTACTCTCAAAATGTAAAGGCTGATACTGATCAGGGTAATATAGCACTATGAATTCTCTTCCAATGAAAAAAAAGTTTAAAAAATAGCGTTCGTTTACTTTTGTTTGCCTGTCTTCTCAGCTGTGCTTTTTTAAGGACAGAGACTGAAAGAAATTAGTTTACTGTGAACAGGTACAATGTTGACAAAGGATGGATTAATGAAAAACAAAAAAATGCATTCTTTATACAGAAACTGGAATTTCATGTTCTTTCTGAAGACATTACAGAAACACAGGGTGACATTTGAAGATATTCAGCCCCCAACTATGTGAATGAATTCCTACTGTCATGGGACTGGATTAAGGGTTGGAATTTGTTGTAAAGGCTCGGAACCTAAGTTTTTATTTATTTATTGCTCGCCACAGGGTATTTTGAAAGTAAGTGGTGAGTGCAATGGAAAACAACTTGAAGCAACCACAGCCAGTCATCCAAAACCCAGAAGGTTTGCCCACTGACTTCTCTCCCCGTTGCCAGTTTCTGTGAGCATGAACGTCCGACTTTAGTCATTTCCTGAGCATTTGTCTAGTCTGCAAGGCAAGCTGCATGTCTCGGTTTAGCTATTCATTGCATACCTTTCCCATTGGTTAAAGAGGATACCTAAGCTATATTTAAAAAGACTTCATCAGGTTGAACTCTTCATAGAGTCCTCATTTGCGAGAGGGAACTGTACATATAACTTTAATACTGATCATAAAGTAGTAATGGTAAAATGTGAATAACACCTTCACCTCATATGTGGCAGCTTTCATCTGACCTTTGCTCAAAATTGGTTTGCCTTTTTTTTTTTTACACCACCATTAATCTGTTGAGTTTCGCAACATTTGCACAAGGTAGGTGATGCTATCGACAATTTGCAGACAAGGAAAATATGATACAGATGCTGCATCTCCTCTTGGGATATACCAGTAACTTGGCTACCAGTGCTGCTATTATCAAGCAGAGCCTATATGTACAGTTGCACTAAATATAGTATACTGTAATTTTTTGGTAGCATCACTTGCCTAAAATGCTTTGAAATTACTTTTTAAATGCCGTAATGGCATTTGTGGTCCTGAACCTAAACAGAAACCAATGGTGAAAATCTGATATTTCAGAAATTGTTAAAACAGGATCTGCCTGCCCTTAAGCATCACCAGTATTCAGAAAGAAAGTGGAACATAATCATCACCTTATTATCGTTTCAATGCTGTAACTTCCCAGATGTGTTCAGATTTTTTTACAAAAATTTTCACCAGTTGATTCAGAGTTCTGTTGCACAATATGGGATAGTATAACCACCACTCTTTATTAAGATGTAATTACAAAGGAAAAGCCTGATTCACTTTCTGGTGCAGCCCATAACAGTTCAGGAACAGGGCAGGACCCGGCAGAAATGAGGAATGAACAGAACAGGCTGTTGGGAACCGATTAAGAACAAGAAAAAACAGAACTGAACTGTAGTGACTTCTCTTCATCCTACTGCCCTCTTTCAAAAAATTTTAATATAAGAGAAAAAAAAAGTCCTCTCTTCCTCTCCCATTCCCTAACAAGGAAATGTTTCCACTTTCAGGAAAGTACAAATCAAGGCCTAAAAGCTCCTGCCTGAAAGCAGAAGTTGGAATATGTGGTGGGAGCTGTAATTTGCTCATCACAGCCCAGTTCTCTTCCATAAATCAAGATCTGCAACTGGATTATATCACCCATAAAAAAAACCCAGCCAGAGGTTCCAGGGTGAACATCTCTCACCTCATCCTGAGTGGACACCATGCTGAGAGCACTTTGGTAGTAAATAAATACAGAATACAGGTTGTTCAGCTGACTCTGCAGCTTTCTGCTGAAAGGCAGGTACAAATGTCAAATTGGTCTAGAGAGTGGGAGACCAGCACAAGAAGGGAGAGTTAAGAGTTCAGTGTATTTTTGCAATAGTCAAGGAAGAGAAAGAAGAAAGGAGGGTGTAAAAAGAAAACAAGCATCCCATCTTCTCTGAAAGCACAGAAACAGACTTAAAATGGGCTTTTGAATGTTCACCAAGATCCTGTCTGTAGTGTTTGTTAGCCATACCAAACTTCTTAAATCATATAATCAGTCAAACTTGTGGCAGTGAGACTCTGGTTTCAAACAAGGCCCAAAACTGCATTTGTATTTGCCTACCTGAGGAACTGCTTTGCCTCTGTCTGCTCCACCAGGATACAGACCATACAGAGGCAGCATGGCAGTGAGAACCTCCAAAGATCACTAGTCATGGCTGGACTCTTCATTTAATCTCTTAGAATGGCATCTAGTCCTGAACCCACTGAATTACCATATACTGGGAAATTCAAAGTGTCTTTCCTCAGTCCTATTATGACAGGTTTTTGCTCCCATGATCAGAATGATTCAAAAGAGTCTGACTGCAGTTTAAACTAAGAGATAAAAAAATAAAATAAAATCAAGAACAAAAGTAATGGGGAGAACCATGGTGGCAAAGCACCCCCTGAGGAATAAAATACAAAGGACAAGTTGGCAAGTTATTCAGGAAAGAGCAGACTGCCAGGACACCAGTGGCACATCTCTGCTTCCTGGCACTGAATGCCAAGAGCAGCCATTCTCTCTCCAGCAGTTTAGGGGAGACTCTCCTCTACCAGGAGAGTCACAAACCCAGAAATTACTTACAAAGCCACCCTTTGCAGGAAGAGTGTCTGGATGGTCTCAGCAGATCCCCTCTAATACCTCTGAGGCTATGACTGTCTGAGCTCTAATAGGGGTAGGCAGGTAGATACTTTTTGCTCAAATAAGTTTTTTTCCCATAAGCTTCAGCTTACCTATTAAATTTAACGCCTGTGGATCTTTAGGGTTTACTTCTCCCCCATAGCTGTATTATTTTGTTAAATAACCTTCATTACTGCAATTATTCTTATAAAGAGAGGAAGAGATGATTGTTACAAAGGCCCAGATACTGATGGTAGGTATAGTTAGAAAGCTGGGAATGAAGAAATCACTGTGTGAGGAAGTCTTTTTTTTTCTTTTAAAGATAGTTATGGGTTATTTGATTTGATTAGCAGGAGTTAAATAATCTGTTTATTTGACAGCATATTTTAAAAGACCTTTGAGAGCAGATGACTGAGTGAGTTGGATGGAGGCCACCCCTTGTCTCTACAGCAGATAGATCGATGGGAGGAAATACATTTAAGACAAGTTTCCTGTGCCTCCATTTGGGGGGGGGGGGGGGGGCCCCCCGGGGACACAGCTTTCAACCCCATAAGCATACTTTTGCCTAAGCAGGACAAATCTGAGCATGAGTCAGAGGGGTAACATGAGATTAAGGTCTCCGAAACAAACATATGAATAACTTTTCTTATTCATTGGCCTTTTCCCATTGTTTCAAATTCACATTTTTTTGTTTTAATAGAAGTAGGTGATATTTTAAATGAAAAGCAACTTTGCATATCAAATACTAAAACATTTTCATTCAAAAATGCAGAAAAGAAATATATAAACTTGGAAAAAATCAGCAAGGCCAATTTCATAAAGCCATAACAAATTAGTGGAACACTGTCATACTGAACCTCTGCTTTTTTTCCTGAAAATAGCCCTCCCAAATTCTGGCATCCAATTCTAAAGAAAAATTAAAGACTGCCTATTCCCAACAGCAGCAGAGTGCCCTAACTTTCAAACACCTAAATATACAAGTGAAAATCCTTTCACTCAGTTAATAGGTCTGTTGATTCCTTCCCATCCTCTGTCCCTTCAGAGAAAAGGCCATCACTCCACAGCAGTCACTGTCTATGTGCTTGTCCAGGGTAAATCCTGATTCCTACCTAACTCCCCTGAGCACGGGTGGATTTGGCTGGTCATTGCAGATGAGTCCATCTATATTCTGCATTGGAGTCCTCCACCGGGGATATCTGGCCTCATCCAACCATTTGTTCTGCTTCTCCAGCAACCAAATACTTCACTCTGTGACAGAAGGGTTTTCTCCTGCTGTTTCCAATTGTCAGCTGTCTGCCTTAACATCCAAGGCAACCTGTACCTTACCAGTCACTGACTTGGATTTCCAAAGGGCAGACGTCCCTTTGAATGAAAGTCAGGTCATTGGAAAATAGCCTATTTTTTATGTCTGGGATTTCCTCTGCCACAGAAGTCCCTCAGCCTGGTAAGGATTCCCACTGGGAAGTCCTCACCTGGTACAACACAACATGGTACTCCTCACACTGTGACCTTCACCAGCAAGTGCTTTTTCTTGCTTTATTTAAGGGTAACCAATTTGAAGTTTTCATTAATCACTTTTATGCGGCCTACCTAAAACTATTTTATTTGCTGAATTGGAGAAGGATTCCAAGAGTCTACACATGCAAATCTACAGAGTTATCTGCTAGCCAATAGTTGCTGCAAAACTCTAGGTTAGGAAAAGTTAAACTACCTGGCACTCACTCTGGTTTGCCTTGCTCAACAAGTCAAGGTCTTTATCTGCATTGTTCATAACTGGGTTTGTGTCTGCTCCCCCATTTCCCCCCTCCAAGTGGCTTCAACTATGAGCCTGTGAGAGATCTGGTTACGTATTTCTTCTGAATCCTCCTCTTCAAAATGTGTCACAGAGTCAGTATATTGTCACAGTGCTCTCTGGAAATGCACGCTAATGACCTGGGAAACCAAAATAGCCCTCGGAACAGTTAAGGAGAATTTGCAGGAATTCCTTCATGCAAAGCTGGGCACCCTAAAAGAAAAATGCTTTCGAGTTCAAACTGTTGTTTATTTTGGAGCATGTTTCTCTCTCTGCTTTCAATGGTGACCTAGGAATGAGCTCACCATTGGAAGCAAATCTGTCTTCTGTTTCCACTCCTAAAGGATTACCTACTCTCTGAAGTGCATGGGGTTATTGATGGCCTTACCCCAAAATTATGATTTGGAATTCTGTGGAAAAAATAAATACACACACATACATGTGTGTGTGACACTGACAGATTTAAGTTAAACTTGTTGAAACATTACAATAAAAAGAGATGGAATTTGTAACAAATAGAAGGCTTCCTATATTCGCAAATGTTCTGCTTTGTGCTTGAACAGGAAAATATCTAATCTAGCATGACTATGCGGGAGAACAGCAAAAACATATTGTTTTGTAATGTGCATATGGGCTGTGTAGCATTTGGCAGCATCTCAAACTGAGATCCAATTGACAACCAACCTCGCTCTGCCTTTGCGTGGGGTTGTTTAACATGGTTTTCTACAAGCAGACCATGTGAACCGGTGCTGCTGGCAGTTGATTAGTGCTTCAGTTACGAGGCTGATGACAAACCAAGCAGGGGCTGCCCTGCAGAAGACCAGCACTGCAGCAGATGGTTAACATCAAACACCAGATCTCACCAATACCACTTTCGACAGAGTTTGGTCCATGGGACTCTGAAGGCAAGCAGTGTCTGCCAGCAGGGCCAGCACATGAAAAAGGCACGTGACTGCCACCCAAGGTATCATGGCCAAAGATGCCCTCCTCTTGATTTCATACCACCTCCTGCTCTTCTGACCTTGCACACTCCTTTGAATCCCTTTCCCACACGGGGACAGATGGGGCCAGGATCCAAATTGGGAGCTTCACCATTTCAGCCTCCGCCTGGTGGTGTGGGAAGGAGTTTGAGAGCCAGTGAGTGACAACTGGCCCACCAGCATGCAGAGATGGAAACTTTTCTTCAGTTGAGTTAGAGAGAGATGGCCATATTTTTCCTTTTGCAGCAGTTAACCTATTAAACTGAATATTGACAGAAAGCCAGATACAGTAGTGACAGACATGGTATAACACCACAAGCAGAACAAAAAGAAAGAATAGGCTCTAGCACCTCTGTTTGGTGAGGTGTCATCCTGCTTTGAAGCCACTTATTCTGAAATTCCTGGGAAATTACCTGGCAGCTGATTTCTTAAGTTTTCTTTGGTGTCTCCTCATACATAGCTCTCCTTCTCCCTTTCCTGCCCTTTTGTCTCTGTCCTTCACACATTTCAGAAGGATTATAAAAAAACGACCATAAAACCCAAATCTACAGATGCAGGATAGACGTCTCTTAAGTCATTCCTTCTCTTTTTTCACTGATGTATTCTCTCAAGAGTGATAATCATCTTTTTTGAAATGCAGGTCTAAGACGGAAGGAATTTTTATCTGGAAGAGTAATATAAATTAGCTTTGACTGCCAGTTTCCACTGATTATTACTTTCCAGGCGGAATTCCTACAAATTCTTGAGGCATGACCTCTGATGAAAAAATAAACCCCTTTAAAACTTGTTTGAGAAATTCCAGATAACTTTCACAAGAGATTTAATTTTAGAGCATTAACACAATCTTGGTTGGAAAGATAAAACTACAATGCAGTTATTTGGTAGGAGTCATTACTGAACAGTGAAGTCATTTGAGCTTATTTTACTGTGCTTATCTTTTTGCTCTCTTTTTTTTCCCCCTCAAACTAATTTTATTATGCATTACTCAGTGCACTCTGGATTCACCCTCATAAAAGGATAAAGTATCTCAGCAGATATCCAGGCTTAGGCAGTCAGTTCAAGAGTAAACTCACAAGCCTTAGTTATCTACACCAAACAGCCAGTGCACAGGGGATCATCTACATATTGTCAGTTAGTGTTCATTAGCTTGTAAACCTTGGGTTTGTGAGGCTTAAGCAAAGGTAAAAGCTGCCACAGATAGAAAGGGGCTGTTTTAAACAACAGTGCCAAGCACTTACTAATGGCAAATACATCTTTGAATCAGATTTCACCTCTCCTAAGCAAATAAATTAAAAAAATTTGCACCAGCAAATCAAGAAAGCCACTCTCCTGCACCTCTATTTGATCTGCAGATACATGAAAGAGTGAAAAACACACGTTGGAAGACATTATGTTATATTGCAATCATTTTCATACTTCTTTTTGAATGTTTAGGGCCAGAATCCCCGGTTCTTTACTTGCAAAACGCGCACGGACTGCCATGAGGTACCCTGACTCTGGAGGCACTCAAGCTGGTGCTGCAGGAGCTGTGCCAGTGTCAGTGCGGTCCTGCAAAAGCACCTGCCCACTCCCCCCCGGGTGCTTGAGCAGAGCCACGCAGAGTGGGTACCCATCTTTAACTTGAAGTGTACCATAGAGGAGTGGAGCAGTGACACTGCCCAAGAAAAGCATTCAGAATTACGGCATTCACAATTACAGCTACTGCTGAGTCAGCACACCTGCCTCGGCACTAAGGGATGAGAGCTGCAGTGCTGTAAAGGCAACGAGATCCAAACATGGGGAGGGGAGTTGGGGGAAATTATTTCTGTGTCCTCAACATGCCACTTCAACCCTGTCAACTGCATTATAGCTGGCTGAGACTTTCCAAAGCAGAACAGAGGGATCAGGCACTGGTTTCCACTCTGAGCAGGCATTAGCGACTGGCTCCAGTCCTATGGAGAAGTCCAGCTGTACTCTCACCTGTACCTGAGGCAATGCATATTTATTTTTTCAGCTCAACTTCTGTCTCCTAAAGTGCTTCTCTTCCCACACAAGCATTAACAGCTAGTATTCCCCAAGGCCTGCCGAGAGATGACACTAGCCGCCCGCATATAGGTGCCTGCCCAGTATCACTATACTGGTCTGTCTTATGCCTCTGCAGGAGGCGGCACCAGCTGAGGTTAGGAAGCTGCATAGGTCATTAGAAGCTTCTTTTATGTGTGAGGACCAACTTAAAATAAAGCCTAACCTTTCCTTCCTGACAGCTGCTTAACATACTCTACTTCAAAAGTTCACTGCCCTGCATGAAAGAAGCATGATCACTTTTTGGCTAGAAAAATAGACTTTTGGGGAACGTGTTTCCATTTGGAAAAAGTCCCTATTTTCCTGCAGAAACATCAAATGTAGTCCTAGCTCATCTCATTTCTTTTGTCATTTTTCTAATCCCTTCTTTTCCATTAGCCTACACTGCTCAACTCACTGGCAAAATGGAAGAATAGAGCAGGGAAGGAAGGAGGAAGACAACCCGGAATTTCATAACCAAAAAATCCTTTCTCTATTTCTATTCAATTTTTTTTGTAGTCCTCAATCTTTCAGCTATATTTCTCTGCTTCTGCCTATGCGAGGTCAGAAGCATATTACACCTTGTTCTCCTCCTCTTGTCAGTGCTTCCCTATCAGCAATCGCTGCATTATTTCTTTCCAAAACTCCATCCATATAAAGCTCCTTTATCCTTTTCAGCTCATCCCCAGCAGAAGCATTTCAGCTAGCTGAACTGGTGGCAATGTAATTCTGGCTGAACAAGAAAGAAAAAGTAGATTTAAGCTCAATGGTTACATGGAGTAATATCTGCATCCAGCAATACACACCTTTTTCCCCTTCAAGGAGTGCCTAGCTACCTTAGCCAAATTAGCTGGTTTCTCCACTAACGTAGCTTTATGGACCACAATATGAAGCGTACAAGTGCATAAG
>NW_010972592.1:1440982-1480992 GCF_000737465.1 Haliaeetus leucocephalus
GTACAAGTGCATAAGTGATAGTGCAGCTAAGAAGGACTCATATTTACCTGAAATAAATGCACTTCAAGCGCATAAATTTGGGGGGCAGGGGGAGGTATTTGAAAGCCCAAACTTTCTCTGTTGATTTATGAGTATCTCCATATAGTACCCACTGGAACAGGTCCATTCCTTGCTTGACCAAACTCATTAACCAGAGTTGAATAGAGCTCACTCCTCTGAGAAACGTAGGCTTTTGTTTTTAATAAAACATGTGGGCCAAATTAGTATGTAAATAAATGAATGACTTTTAAGAATCCCAGATAACACTTGCTGAGCAATGGGTCAGGCCAGATTTAATCTAAAAATCTTTCTGCTGCATGTAAATGATTATGTCATAGCATTTGTCTTTAATTACTAAACTGTTTCCAAAGGCTTGACTCATGGCATGTTTCTCGGTTAACCACAAAAACTTGTACTACAAGATTTGCCATATAGATTCTTTTTTTTCCTACAGCATTGTTAAGCCCTGGCTCCTGAAAGAGGAATGTAATGATCTCCCAGAGATAGACACTTGATCTTTACAGTAGTGAGAGCTTTTTTTAAAATAAATTTTCCATATAAAGGAAAAAAGGCACTTTTGACTCATAAGGAATACTGCAACATCCTTAATATTGACAGCAAACCACAGAAGTGAAAGCATTTCAAATACATCTATTTAAGTATCTCTGCATAAATCCAAATATGAAGAAGCAATTTTGTAAGTCTATATACAATGATTTCTGTAACAAACTGTGCCTTTTTCTACATGCCATGATGACCAACACTTGCCAACAGCAGATATTTCAAGAAAAGCTCAGTCTCTCCTTGTTCTTAGCTGTGTAATATCTTTTAGCATCCATGAACCCTTTCCTATGTATGACTTGAGGATGAGGTGAGGAGAATGAAGAGTACCAGCTGTGAATTAGCAGACCTAATCTGGGAACCTAAAAAGTGTTTGAGGAAGGAAAAAAGTAGGATCTTTTTGTTGTTTTTATAGAGAAGATATTGATCTGACCACCCAGCTCTAAGAAGGACACTGTAAGATTGAGCTGGTGGCTTTGTAGTTCACAGTGAAAGTCAGAGGAGAAAGGCAGAACCACCTTATGTGGGTAAACAGGAAATTTAAAATATATTTTACCTGCATGTTTGTAAGTTGAGTCTGATATAGGGAAAATATGGGTACAAAGGAATGCTAACTGGTGGTATTTAAAACAGAGTAGAAGCAGGCTCCTGCTGTCTTTCAAAGGGAAATACAGCAGTTGGAGGCTCCTAGGGAAGAAGCACATTCCTCCAGTAAATTTACACAGTGCTACAAGGTGCCTCCACAGGAGCTGTTCAACTCTCTGCTCCTTAGGTTTTGGCAAAGCTGCTAGTAGAAGCATACCACCTGCTAAATACCCTTTAAGCATCTCCATTGCTTCAGTTCCTCTGACTGCTAGCCTTACCCTCCCCAGCCATGGGGCAGGAGTGCCCACACAGCCCATTACAACCAGCTAACTTGCCAGAATGCACAAGAAGAGACTTACACTGAACTTCTTAGGCTCAAATTACTGAGCAAAAACATTGAAAGACACATTGAACAGCCACCAAAACAAGTAATACCTAAGAAAAAAGCCACTCACCTCTTGATACACCTAGGACAAAGTAAAAATTGTCTGTACTCACTTACACAGATAGTTCATTTAAAAAAAGGTGTGTGTGGGGGGGGTGGGTGTCATTGACCTTTATAAGAAGCAGTGATTGGCACTGATTAGGAAAACCTGGTTCAGCTGTTGACTGGCTCTGGTGACATCCGGAAAGAACTGCTGGGGTTTCCAGGTTATAAAAGGGTAGATAATGACCTGAGAAAGCTGTTTTATGGTAGGCTTAGTATGGTTGAAAGGAGCAGGTTTTTTAGAAGGTAGTGTCAAAAGGACTAGAAGTTTCCATCTCTGTAATAGTAAGCTAGCTCTGAAAGGTGGCTGGGACAGCATGTTTCTAAACCTGTATGCTAGGGAGGGAAGTTTATATGCTCTGGGTGAGCCTGTATTGCTAAAGTAAATAAAAAAATGTTCCCTCCAAGAAGCAGCTAAAACTTGGACAGAAGCGGGGTAATCAAAGGCAGGTAAGGGACAATACATATCCAGGTATCTGTCTGCTGCTGGGATAGCCCTGATGGGTCTAGCAGTCCTGGTAATTCTGTTCATTTCTTAATTTTCCTGTTTCTAGGGTACCTTGGGCTTCTTTCTGGTTTTCCCACCCCAGGGGACAATTCACTATCTATAGCTACTAGATCTTCCTGGGTGATATTCTTACCTGGCCAGGTATTTCTAATGAAACTTTTTTCTTTCTCTAAGTTGCCTACCCTGCCTCCTCTCCTACCAGTCAGTCATCTCTCTAGCTATCCTGCTCACTGTATCAGGCATTTCGCTTCTGCTTGCAGGCTTATGGTGTTTCCCTAACGCAAGTCTCTATATCTCTTACTAAAGTTCTGTGTTTTGAGATGTTGCTATTTTTTTTCTTGTATTCTTATGCTCCCATGCTATGCATTTGTTAACTGTTGTTAATGAGGGTGGCTTTGTTTGCCAACAGTGATAGCTCATATTCTGCTTGAATCTGCATTTTACTTTTTCTTTTCAACCAGCTTTTAATGATCCTAAAATGTAAATGGGGAGTTTGGCTTTGGAACGATAAAGGCACCTCCTTTTCATTTTGTACCTCCTGTTATAATATATTTGTGTAGAATATAAGGTAGTAATATACTTTTTACATTAAGATCCTTGAGATGAGTGTCAAATGTGAATTGTAAGGTCCTGGGCCAGACTATAAATTGTTGTGAATTGTCTGTAAATCGTTCTAAGGGGAGAGGCTAACAAGCCCTACAAAAGTAGAGGATTGACATAATGCTTTCCTGACTCCCCATCCCCTACCTACCTTCCCACCCTGCAGACACTGGCAAGGCAAGTACTGTCCTACTTGGCAAGTACATGTTTCCAGTTAATTCTTATAGATGGAGGAAACTTACTACTAGGAGCATGTCTTAGACTGTGATACCTTTTTTACCTTCCTAGAAGCTCAGAAGGGCTCACATGCTCCTGCTGGAAAACACAGTCAATTCCCTCTTGTAGGTTAAAGCTTTCCCCCAAAGCATTCCCTAACTTCACTTGCAGTAGCTAGCTTTGTGACTGCATTTTATAATCATCTCATTAAAGTGATCCACATAACAAAGCAAAGCAGACTAATTAATAGCTTCTATAGAGAGGGAGATTAACTGATTTTTTTTGTTGTTTAAAAAGAAGCATATGTATGATCCTTCCTTACCTTGAACAGACTCAATAATGAAAAGGAAAGTCCCATGAGGAGAGCTTAAATATTTCACTCATTTTCATGCTCTCTAAACTTTTGCTATTCCAACAACAGTTTTAGTGAAACCATCAAGCATACAATTAATTTCATGTTTCTGCGACACTTTCTGGAGTCCTGCACCAATGTAACCTACAGAGTAAGGATAATGCTTCATAAACAATATTTGTGCATTCATTACAGTAAAGCAGTTTCTACCTCTGGGCAGGGATACAACTAAGATAACCACGTAATATAAGGGAAGAGCCACTGTCTGCACTGGAGATGTCTCCCTGGGAAAGGAGGGTGCCTTGGGCTACCCTTGTCTAGCAGTAGAATATTGCCGTAGTTCAGAACTTGCGGAGCTGGTTACAAGAGAGGTTTGGCTGGTATCAAATATTACCATGGTCTTAATTAAACGCTTTAACTAAATTGTGCTTCCTTAGCCTCCATTCACTGCCAGGTGATTGCATAATAGAAGGGAAATACTCTGGCCTTAATCTGAGGTATAAATTAAATATCTTTAAATTGCTGAGCATGTACTATAATTTGTGGACTGCATTTTCTCATTCATTGTATATGTGAGCTGAACAAACCTCGCTTGGACTCAAGTGAAATTTGGCATGGGGCAGTGGCCTACTGGCCTCTAGGACTTTCACAAGAATGTGATTCCACATTTTATGTGGCTATGTACTGGTGAATGGAATGTTTAAATAAATAGCAAATTGAGTCACTTAGCCCTGAATCAACAAATACAGTGTCCCAAAAGGGATTCCCCACAATTTATAGCCGTATCTCGCTGAAGATTCATATTCAACTGATGTCAAGAGGCTTAGAGTTGAAGACTGGTAAGATGGCAGGCAAACTCCTCTCCTAGCAAATGTGTAAAGCAGAGCATATTGCTCACACTATATGAAACCTTTAGGAGAGCTTTGATCCAGGGCAGGTCCACCTGGACAGATGTGTGTGTGTATATATATGTGCCTATAACAACAGCCTGTTTTGTGGCTGCAGTGTTCAGAAATTCCCTTGCCTCTCTCCCTTTTATACTTTTTCTCCAGTATGAGAATGCATTTTTAATGAAAAAAGTAAACTATCCTCTGTGCAGCAGGCAGATTCATTAGTAATGGGTTAATCATAGGTTAAAAAAAGATTCTATTGAAATATTTGGCCTATTTAAAAAAAAGGAGGGGGGGGAGAACCCAGAAAGCATGTTTAGGGAAGAACCATATATCACAATAAATTTCTGCTATAATGTAGCAATTTAAAAGTGTTCAGTCTTTTTTCTTCATATCATAACAGATCAATCTGTACATTGTGGACAAGGTCTCTTATCAGTTTCTTCATCTACTTACCTATTTTTGAAACAAAAGGACAAGCTATTTCAGACTGAGGATATGAACCTTATCCCACTGGAAATTTTGCAAAGGTCATCTGCTTTTCCTCGAGTCTTTAAAAAAAAAAAAAGTAGTTCTAAAAGGTACTTTCCTTTCTGTGATTTAAGTTCATGACCATTTATCATTATGCCAAGTCAGTTTGTCTTTTAAAAGAAGCTTTCCAGAAAAAAAAAAGACATGAATTAGGACATGAAGAACTTTTCCTGCTGCCAAAGTTAACCACAAGGCAATTCAAATGCCATCCCCTCCGTGGTGTGTCTCTGCCCAGTACACAGATATAATTGGAACCAGAAAATAATTGGACTCAGGAAAATACAATTTCTGGAAAAATTGAGAATTTTATTAGGAACAAATAAATACAAATATTTAAATTTGGTGGACTGAAGCTGAAATACTCCAGTTTCTATCATTAGTTTGAACCTCAGTTCCCATGAAACACTGTTTCTCACTCCCAATGAAAAAAAGATGGGAGCAGGGTGTTGAGAGCTGAGCTTTCTAAGGAAAACTGAGAGTTTACATTGCTAAGCAAATATTACTATTGATTTGAAACAAAAGATGGCTGAATGTTCATCAGATGGTAACCTAGCTGGATCTTGCAAGCAGGCAGTAGCTGCTTCATGGGTGGAAGAGAAAAGGGTGGAAGAGACTTTGGCCTATAGTATTTTAACCCAAAGCAGCAATTACAGTGTAACACCTGCTTAAGCATCTGAGGCAACTCTCTTACCTTGTAGTTCAGGCAGAATGGAGAACACCTACACAAGTAAAACCCATGTTTTGGTCACTTAAGAAGACCTTTTTATTCCTGGGGGTTGCAAACCTTTCACAGCTCCCCAGGAAAATGCATGCTATGTTTGTGACAAATCTTACCACCACCACAATGCCATCTGCGTCTTTAAGAAACATCTATCCCATGGGTGTTACCTTTTCACAAGGTACCTTACCCTACCACTGTCACTCTTCTTTCCCTTCCTCTGTTAAAAACCTCTTATTCTTGTTTGTTATACTCTCATATAGCCTTCTATCTTGCCCTTCAATTTTTCTTTCTTAATCTTGTGAAACAATCCCCCACAGTGTAAACTGAACTTGTTACCTCTTTCTGGTTGAAAGGATTTATTAAGAATTACTCTAGATTATGTCAACCAACTTTAACAAAAATGGCTTTTGATTGCATATCAGTTCAGATGCTGACTAGTGCTCATGGTTTTTTTCCCTTTATTGGATTTGACATAAATATCCACACTACGATCCTTGCCAGGGTTTGTTTTCCCTTTTGTACAAAAAGAAGAATACAATAATTTTGCCAGTAGATTTTGTGATCAGCAAAGTATTTGTGCAGCCTAGTTTATTTTTCTAAACAAGAGAGGTGGGACTTGAATGATTCAGGGAACCTATTACACCCTCCTAGCTCTCCTGCAGTCTCAAATGCAGTCAGCTAAAAGGCCTCAGTCTTACCCAGAGGACCCATCACTGAGAGGGGCAGGTTGCATAGGTACCCAGAGCATGCTTTTCCTTCAATATTTGTTGTGCACAGCACTCGGGGCTTCCCACCAGTGCTCAATAAAAAAAATCACCAGGCCCATGAGTTCCCTCCTAGAACACAGACATAAAATATGTCCCTTGGCAGAGACAACGCTTTCTTTTCCCACAGAAAAGGGGGGAAAATTTTCTTTTTTATTGCACTGCTGGGGCTCATGCCACTCTCCAGGGAAGCGCTCTGGAGCGAGGGGGGTGTGACGCAACATTTACCACCCTGTTAATAGATGACGATCGGCGAACGCCGCGATGGAGTGAAATATTGCAATTAGGCCAGAGCGCAAGGGAAGGGTCATGATGTGCCTCCGGGCCCTGTCAGAGCTGGGGTGAGCAGCTGCGGAGGCGAAGCAGGAATAGCGCGAGCTTTGCAGCCCTGTATCACAAGCCCAAGCGCCGTGAAGGCAGGCAGCTGCCGGAGATGGCGGGATCCCCGGAGCTCGCTGTGCCTCCTTTAAAGACGCAGCTGGGTCTGCACCTGCTGGTGGTAGGTGTGGGAAGCCGTGGGGCTGGGTGGGATGCTGTCCCCCTTTGACCTTCCCCTGCTCCGTGCGAGCTGGGCGGACAGCGGGAGCTGACCCGGGAGTTCTCCAGTTTGCGTTCTCAGGACTTTGAGTGGGCCAAGGCAGCAGGGGAGGGAAAGGGAACTGTGCCTGCATGTCTCCAGAAAAGTGCTAAACCTCGCGTGAAAACCAGATCATCCTCCATGCTATTTATCTGTGCTGCATTTGGCTTTGAGGGCACCTGCAGCTTGCAGGGTAGCCAAAATGAGAAACTCCTCCATTAAGGGAAGGCAAAGGCTTCTGGTTCACCTCCCAAAACATCATGCTGCTGGCCAGGTTTGGGGCACAGGTGAGATGCAGGTTGTTAACCTTCTTGAGGAGGAAGGAAATCTTGAGAAACAAATTGGCCACAAGCCCTAAGATGGCCCAATTTTGCTGCCCTTTTTCCAGGATGTGGCAAAAACCAGCCTTGGCTTTGTTAGTCTTACCTAGAGCTGAGCCCAAAGGCAGCATTCTATTTTGAGGACACTTGTTCAGGCGTTTGCAGTGGGATGTTTTGAAGACGAGTGCTGTGAGAAAATGGAGAACTGTCTTGCAGAACAGATTCCAAGAAGCTATCACAGTCATCCACATCTAATTGATAAATAGCTACAGCTTCTAAAACAATAGCATTTTGCAGCTAGAAGAGTTGCATTTGAAAATGTGTATTCCTAATAATTGAAATAACCTGCTGCAGTACTTGCCAGACTCCTACATTTGGTACTAAAAAGATTTTCTGTCCCAGCCTTTGCACACAAGATCATGGTACAGGGTAACGCAGCAGGAGCTACAGTGACTCATTACCAGACTGTTGAACCTGAAAGGGACCCTTTTCCACCCACCCATGAAAATAGATTGAATTTATCTGGACCAAGCTGCACACTTTTTTTCCTTTTGTTTATAGAAAACAAAACCCATAAATGGATTTTTTTTTTTTTAAGAGCATAGGGGTTTTTTTAAGGATTAAACTCTCTGAACCAAGGATAACCATGTTCCTGTCTTGTAGGTCTCTTTTTAGTACTTAGCATCATGATTCCCCAACTCTAGCACAATACAATTAACGATCTGATATGAAGAACTGTCTTCCTGATATATACATAACAGAAAATACAATGAAAATAAACTCTGACTTCTCTAAACATCAACCTCTGAAGTCTGGGGGGAAATGCTCTTTACAGATGATCTTAAAGAGGTCCTTTTCCCAGCCTGTGTAAAAAATGCAGTGTAGTGTTACTGTTCCTCATATTTTAAAGACTTATTACACCATCTCAGCCTTTTCCCTGGACTGGATTATTCTTGCAGGCCAAGTCTCTGGACTCTTCAGGGCATCTTCCAGCTCTTGCTTCTTTGGGAAACCAGCCCCTTCTGCAGCTAACACAAGTAGCCATCCACCCCAGTGAGCCAAAGGTCACTAGGGGATCTAGTGCCACTTCCCTGGTTTTAAAAGAGTCACTGCAACCCTTTTCGTGTTTGACATCTTCATCTGTTGTCCTGCGAACTTAGATTCAAGTCAGACATGGAGCAAGGTATGACTGTGGCAGGCCATTGCCGGTTGCTGTGGAGCAGCGCACGGGAAGTAAGCAGTTACATGTGTTTTCCTTCTGGCTTTCTCAACAAATTTCAAACAGAGGCACTTAAAAGTATATCCAGTCGGATGAGTCAACAGACCTCCGTGAGCAGTACCGACAGCAGGATCGGACTGGCCGCTGCCTGCAGGCAGCGCGGGCAGAAAGAAATGTGTCTGAGAGGGGTTACTCCTGAGCACAACGGCCACTGAAGTCACATGCTGAGAATTTTGTTTATAAAGTGAATTCCGTAGGTACAAGTCATCAGGAGAAGAAAAAGCCCCATGGACAATATTATATAATGCAGATAAATTTACTAATAGGGGATTTTCCAGTGGAAGAAACCTTACATCATGCTTAGGCAAGTAAAAATAAACCTGGCACTCACATTTGTTCTAAACACAAGAAGAGTCTTGATGAACTACTACTTACATTTTTTGGCTAATTATTAGTCATGCTGAGCATTGTTATGTTGGTTGCAAATTTATTCCATAACTGCATCCTAACCTCAATAATAAAGTAGCATAGGCTTTCAAAATCAGTTTCTCTGTAAGGCTCACTGTTTCCAGAGAACAATACACTTTCCTTTCCTAATTATAGCTGGTTTTTTAGCCATCATTGAACCTCTTATGACCTTCTTCAGAGAAGAAAATAACACTGGGATTTGAAAACAAACAAGTTACTTGTGAAGTAAAATGAATCAAAAAGTAAGGTTTGTATAGCAACCCCCGCCCCAGATGCCAGATACATTTTTCTTATAGTTGGAAAAACAATTACTTTCACTGTATTTTGCATCTGAAGATCACTAGTGAAAGAAGATGTGGTTTGGTGTTAATGGTCTGCTTTATTTCAATAGTGCAGAAAAAGCAAAAATTATACACCATGTTTGTGACAGATTAAAAAAAAAAAGATGCAGATGTGGAAAAGGATCCAAAGTGTGGCTGAAAAGGCACACATACCATGGCCTTAAGAACAAAGCAAACACATAAGATGCAAAACCAGGTCTGTTGTCTGGAAACAAAACCTTTGTCTCCAGAGGAAAAAAAAAAAAGAAAATATCTGTATTGCAAGTCTATGTTACATTTGACAAAAATGGAATATTCAAGGAGACCAGGTGATCCTAGTGATTCACAGCATGCTGCTGTTTATCCATGAGATGCATGATGAGGTGTTCATGACTTTCCATTGCTGAACAGTAGGATTTTCCAGAGAGGAAAGTGATTTTGGGTTTGGAAAAGCCCCACTGGCTACTTTTTTAGAAAACCTTACAGTTACGTCCATCTGAGCAAACCCAAGTTAGTGGCAGAGAGGTGTTATTTGGGTTAAAATGGAAGTCTTCTGAACTTCTGCTCCACAGAGAGCCAAAACCAAGGTGGGTTCACCTGAGTGCCGGTTACAGTTTGTATGTGCTGATCTTACACCCAAGATAAGCTACAACAGCTTTCGATCAACTGGCTACGAGTCCCAAAGGGTGAGATAAGAATGAGGGAAGCGCAGATGTTCCTTCTCCCTCACACATCTTTTGCTGGGGGTGGACAGTGCATCGTATAGAAATTGGCCGGTACTCATCGCAGCTGTCTAAGTTTGGCCATTCCCCTTCCCTCCACCCCCACCTCCTCCTCTTTCCAAGTAGCAAATAGAGCATCTCGGGGAGACAGCTGACCTGCAAAGTCCACATCAGGTACAGGGGTTTCCTACTGGGGCTGGTCATTCCTCTACCTCCTTCACCTTTGCCAAAGGCATTTGCCAAAGGAAATAATTCCTGTCACATGTGAATTCCTCTTCCTAAGCTGAGACTTGGCATTGCTAGCCTCTTAACCACTTCTTTCAGCTGTGAGAGAATCAGCCCAGCTTCTGTAATTCTCAGACTTGCTCCAGGTTTCTTGAAAAAACGGGCTGCTGTTGGAACTGTTATTTCCAAGCAAATAGAGGTAGCAAAGCCTATCTGCTGAGTTCACCCTAGATACTAGACTAGCTTAGAAATGGAAATTGCAAATTCAGTCACGTCATGCTCCTGTCAGGTCCCAGCTGGCAGCAAGGAGGACTGAATGCAGCTGTAGGGCTCTTCACTAACACACTGTCTCAGCACCCCAAAGCAGAAACCTGGAGAAGCCACATCGGCTGGCAGATGTCTTCCTCAGAGGAAGACACCTTCCCTGCACTGAGAATGAGCCAACCAAAGAGCTTTAAGAAAACAGGCCTTCTCTGAAAGGAGCTAAATGTAGATGTAACTGCCAGAAAGTCACCAATGCCCCTCTGCAGTTTCCTAGGGCACGGGGATTAGTGTTGATGCTCTTTTCTCTGCTACACTTTGCTAGCGGACTCCGCTTCCAGGTGAACTGGTCCACTGCAAGTAAAAACCTGGAGGTCTCTATACAACTGACCTAGTTTAGGCTGCTGCTAAGAGGGGTCTCATCACAGCTGGACTTCCTCTCAATGTAAATTCTGAGCATGCTTTCTCTTTCCTTTTGTATCAGAGGTGGTTATGTTGGTATAGGTGGAGGCAGTGTGGATGCACTGATGTAAAGAGTGAACAGTGTGGTCTGTAGCCTCTGTCAGTTGATGTTAGGCATAAGAAGACAAGAAACTTTCACTTTTTTTTTTTTTAACATAGCCTGTGTTCATTAAGCTACCCCTTAGAAAAAACACATTAACATGTAAGCTCTTCAAATATCAAATGGAAACACTGACACGATAAACACTGTGCCACTAGCTACAGTTTTTTTCCAGAGCAGAACTGGCCCTTAATATCACCTTGCTTTGGCAGATTTTCAAAGCAAGCAGAAGAGAGAGTCAAGGGAGTCCACCGAGACTCCTCTGACACCAAGTCGTGGACAGGTCCATTCCAGCCTGAAGGGCATCCCACCATGGGTCATAATGCAAGCGTGAAATTAAAAAAACAGCCACTTAAAAGTAAGTGGCTCGATGGGGACATTTGTTTTTGGAACCATGAACTGCAGAATTTAAAAAATAACCTCGCACTTTGGAGCCTAGCACTCACAACCAATGTATGACATCCTACCAGCAGAATATGAAAGGAAAAATTCTGTCTTGGATGGAATGTGTGGGAAGTTTATGCCTCTGAATTTGCCTCTGAATCTTGAATATTCATTCCCCCTGACCTTTCTACATTGTGCATGTTCCAGAAGCTGGAATCTGATTCCACATCAATCTAACTTTGAATAAAAAAATAGTTTTGATAGTTTTGTAAAGTAGGAATATTAACTTGCAGTTTGGATTTTCTTCATAAAAGTATTCACACGTTCTTTTTTCATGCTGACCTTTGGCTCTGGGCAATGATGCCAATAACCTTTCTGCCAACATACTGATGTAAAAGGGGAAAAATTGGGGGGGGGCAGAGGGGGTGGGGACTGTAATACTACTGTCCTAGCAATTGGATCCAGCTGGCCTCCTCCAATACATTCATCCATGGGGTGGGGGGGCGGGGAGACAAAAAAACTTAAACATAAAAGATATGATTTCCAAAGGTTTTGTACACCAACAGCTTTTATGCATTTGAGCTAAGTGTTCTGCATGTTTGGAAATCAGTCCCAGGAGTGGAATTATTGTGTGCCAATAATATTACAGGACAGCTATTCCCGATTCCCTGGTTCATCCCCTCACATTTTTCATGTTATGTTACAGTTCTTTTAGGTTGGAATATAAAGGTTATTTCTTTGTACCTCTCTTTTGTAAGCCTATTACCCCCCTTCTCTCTTCCTTTCTTATTTTCTCCATGTGTGTTTCAGCTACTGGTCTGATACTTGTGGGGTAATTAAATCCTGAAGTCATGGTGTCCTGGATTTCACAATACATAAATGAAATGACTCTGTGGCTTCAGCTCATTTTTTTTGATATCTGATGTGGTGGTTCTTGCTGTGGCAAAGACCTGTATTAGCTTAGTTGAGAGCACCAAGCTCATTTCATGTGTCTTGCACGCTAGGACAGCCATCACTGGGAAATGAGTATGAGGTTCTTTTTTGTTGAGCTGGTGGTCATCTAGATGTGAAAACTTTCCTTATGTGTCATCACTTACCAGAACTTCTCTCTGAAGTGTCCAGCAGCATCATTTCTGTCTTGGCATCAGGTGGCAGGCACTCTCGAAGAGCTTAATCTGGGCAGAGAAAATAAGACACCAAAGGAAGCATGTTTCTGCTGACTCAGATCATAGCAGCAGGCAGCCTGGGAGTTTCTAGCCCTGCTGCATGCCCTACAGTTCTGACAGAGGTGGGTTTGTTTGTAAGAAGGAGCTAGGAACATGCCCAAAGCTGGATGCTGTCAGAGGGACTCTGGGTTTGCAGGAGAGAGAAGCACACAAAACCACAACGTCTTTCTCAGTACAGCTGCAAGACTGCCACCCTAAGGCCAGAGGGATGCACAATAGCATCATTTTCCTTCCTCTAAAGGCTGACATAATTATCACGTATGCCTTGATCTTAACAGTATCATGGGTCTGTCCAGCTTCTGCATTCATTTGCACAGCAAACTTTTGCATTTTAGCAGAATGGCGCTTTATTTCCTAAAACAAGTTAAAAGGCTCTGCGTGCACCTGTCCGAAACGGAGCGAGACGGAGCCCGTGCTCCAAAGCCGTACTACTGCAAAGCAGTTGGAAGGGGCTCCAGGGCCGTGGGGCTGCACCTCTTGCCCACGCACTGCTCAGCCGCTCTGTCCCACGCTGGGCAAGTTCACCTGCAGCCCCGGGAGGGCTGCGGCGGGGGGAACGCACCCGCAGGGGAGCAGTGGGGGGGCAGAAGGTGGCAGTGGCATTCGGAGACGATCTAAGGGGTGCAGAAGGAGAACACTCTCCACCTGGGAATATGCTTTAAGGCTTTACTGACTGCCCAAAATCTGTGTTCAGCAACATTGCCAACCCCGCGCTTTAAAAAATACTTGGGTAAATGAGATTGAATTAAAGTCATCAAATAGAAAGATAATAAATTAGTTTTTTTCATTTTATTTGACTTCTGATGTTGCCTCAGGCACAGGTCATTTCACAGGCTTTACTTTACACCTGTAAGTGTTTTCCCATCAGTTTTCTAGGACCTTTAAGAAAAAAAAGCATAAAAATATTGAGCAACAGAAAAAAAAAAAAATCCCGACTCACCGCCTCAAACGACATGAGTCACATTGACCCTGATGACTTTAAAAAAGACAAAACCCAGAGCGCTCGACGCTTCCTTCTTCCACGTGCTCGGGTCTTGGCTAAAAATGAAAGATTTGCTATGTAAAACGCTGCAGCGATGCCAAAGAGACCCGTGGGTGAGGAGTACCTTCTGAGCCTCGTGCTCAGCCCGTCACGGCCACCTGCCGTTGTTCAGTGCCTCGGTGCAGCTGAGGGATGAACGCGGTGGGACACGCAGCTCGAGCAAGGCAGGGACCTGCCCCTCCAGGTGAGCCCTGGTGGGTGGTGGGAAGCCCGGACATCTCACCTCTTTCTTAGAGCTGGGCAAACGTTGAGCGTGTTTGGTTGGATTGCTGGGGTTGCTTTTGCTCAAATTTCTGTTGAAGGAGAAAAAGTTCCTTCACAAGCTTTGATTTTACGTCTCATTTGACATTTGCTGAAGACAAAAGATATTCTCCCATGGACTTTGGCCCTAAACTTATTTGCTTCGTAGCACGCTGTCTACTTTCTTTCATAAGTTTGTTCCAAGTAGGCACGAAGGGGCCATGCTCTTTGCCAGACCCCATCTTAGTCCTTTCTGTACGTGCCATTTTGGTCTGCACAGGTTTCACCAAAACTGAAATCTGAATTTTTAGTGTTAGATAAAGCTTTTCTTAAGTGAACTCGTGTTCGGGGCCCTGCTTCCTAAAATGGTCCAGAAAAAACGAAGGCAAAAATTATTTTTCAGGAGTGAGATGAGAAGAGGGATCTTCTCTTTCAAGTTTGTTTTCCTGGTGGTTTGTAAGAGCATACTCTCACGTGTTCAATTTTTATTTAGCATAATTTTTTTTCACTGCGGGGGGTCTTGTCAAACCATTATTTTGGATGACCGAAGCCTTTATTTTACTTCTTAGACCAGAGATAAAATTTTCTTTCTCATTTTGCTTTCTCTCATGTCAGCCTTTTAACTGAAACGCTGAGCAGTTGGAATCTAACTGCAGTTTAACTAACACTTATCTGTGCTGCTGTTCACACTGTACGAGGTAACTTCGAAAGGTCAGAGCAGCTGGATTCCATTACAGAAATGCAGGGAACTCAAAATAGACTTTGTAAATATATTTTTGAGGAATTCAGGCAGCTGCCTTCGACACCCCTGGGCCTTATGGTTTCAGAGAGCTTTAGTATCAGCTGAGGTTAGAAATTACTAAATTGCTCCCCCTCCTCCCCCAGAAAAGAAATTTCCTTTGAATGAACATTAAGAAGTAGTCAAAAGCAGAGATATTTCTGCCTTTGCATTTTTAATACTAAGTTTTATTGCAATAAGTACTAAATCAAGAAAACTCTCTTCCGTATGTGTTCAAGAACCATTTCCACTCTTTTTTCTACACATATGACATTTGTTTTACAATGCTGCAGTTTACAAATCAAATAGTTTCTCACAGAGATAGTATGTTTTTATTCCACTTGTCCTTTCTCAAATAGTCCAAACGTCTGTGGTTTTGTCATTAAAAGTCCAACTGGCAGATATATATGGAAACTTTATGTTTTCCAGCTGGGCAACTACCAGTTACACATACTCATTATTATTCATATTATCATTATAGTAACTGTGGAAGATAATTTCATGTGGCTTACACAGTCAATATTCAGTGATCTACAGTAGATTTCGTCCTGAAATTACTGGAACTGAACTCTCCTAAAGCTCTGAGGACAGTTAGTTATAGATCTGAGCCTCCTGACTTGACCTTTCCTTTAGGATAAAACTAATGACAAACCTGACCTTGATTTCTGGAAGTTGTTAGTGGTTTTAGATACTTTTCTTCAGGAGGAATATCCTCCGTTTGGAATATTTTCTTGTTGAGAAGGGATGGCTGGGGTTTGTTTCTCTCACAGTAGTTTTACCTACCTGTAATTTTACTGACAGCATTAAATTTTTTTTTTACCTACCCCGCTGGCAGAGCAGAGGTAGGATCTTGACCCTGGGGTGAACGCTTTAAATCATGGTGTTATTTTGGTGGGGTTTCCAATTTCTTTGAAAAATTCTAAATCCCCAAAGCTTTCTTTTCCCCTCTTGCTGTAATTGTAAATGATCACACAAAGAGTACTCACTCTTGGGCAGAAATTTTGTATGCCATACTATAAATCACTGAATGAACGAGTGTGCCAGAGAGGATGAGCAAACTCTAAACTGTAATCATCCAAGTGGGTGGTACCATTATACTAGGCTAATTTATGGTAAAGCTTCCGCTGACATGGGCATATTTCTGTTGTCTGGCACAGTAGTTTATGAAGGATGCCAGAACTCTTCCATTAAGTCACTTCCGTAGTATTCATATCCTGACCCTATGCTATATGAAAAACATGATTGTGCAATTTGTGAGGCATAAAAACCTTAAGACTCCTAGATTTGTAGCTATTTTTAACTTTTTTATTTATTAGTGTAGAAAGAAAGGAGATTGATGAATGGACACTTAGAGAGGTTTTTATTATTGGGATAGTGAAAGCAAACACCAAGTGCCATGAGACACCCCGAAAGCAAGCTCTTCCCTCCCTTGTGTATATAGGCCCTATTTCCATAGGCTTTTGTGGAGTTAAATACTTGGCTGGAATGAGATCTTATGCAGGAGCAAATTGGGTGGATGCAGATGCATTTTTCCCTTGATTTGCGATCAGGGAGGCAAGCAGATACATCCAGCTGTTCTCATTTCCCCCAGGAAATATGGTCATCCAAGCTGAGAATATTGCCTTTCTAGATATCTCAGGGTGAAAATAAACCCTGCAGAAACAGCGAGGAGCGGACAGAGCCCATCCTCAGCCAGGTCCCGCGGCCAGCAACAGGGTGGTTCAAGAAGCTTTGCTTGGTCACATTTGCATCCAGTCGGCAGCACACCTTGACTTCAAAGGACAACATTTTGAAGAATTCATGGGGTTAACAGTGAGGCTTGCATCACTTTAAACGTTTTGCTTCCAGTTCAATGTGTTACCCTCCATTAGGTCAATCTACTGTGGATGGTGTTCTCAACTAAGAAAAATGTAAAAGGCACGTTTTTGATGGAGTTCTTGGCAAATGGTTTGATTACATTCCCTGATACTCAACAGATGTCTGCAACCCACATGGCAAACAGATCCACAGAGGCAGTAGCTCACTATAGGACTTGATATGAAGAAGTGATATATAGCATTTAATAAAAATAATCTCTTATGTATGCAACATTCCCACTTTTTCAGGATAGTCAATGACTGACCAACTTAATTTACATTTTATTTAAAATCTTATCTAAATGCTTGAAACTTCAATATCAGGGACTTTTGGACTTTAAGGAACCATAAAATGAACAAGACATCGCTTCTGTTTAAAGCTAAATTTGTAAATTAAACCATTGTTCATTGCAGATGTACATACCAAGCCATGGATGTAATTGGGGAAGTAGAAAGGAAAAATAATCCAGAAGCATTTAAGTGTTTTCTGAAATTTGAATTTGAAACTGTGTTTGCAAGCATTTTTGCTTCTTTTTCATGAGCATTGCCTTAAGTCAAATTTCTGTATGGTACCCATCAAAAATTCCAGCTGCGAACATGATCATCACAGCTCCCCTAGACATGTGTTCTAGTTGCTGTTGTACCTCACATGCAACCATAAGTTAGCCGGCTGCTGGTAACTGCTGGCTTTCTTATTGGTGCCCTGTTAAAGTTCAAACCATAATTTTGTCACACAACTGAGTACTAAAATTTGACTCACTCTCCTAATGGAAAGCAGGATCTTCAGTTCTTATGCGAGGTGCATTTACTAAGATAGGATTAACAAAAATATACTTTTAACCTCATTTTTACAGTCTTCATATGCATGTATATGTATTTCTATTGACATTTGATATTGAACAACAGTCTCAGTTACGGAGTTTTCAGCATCTATTATCAGAAATAAACCTTAGTATTATGCATTAAAGGCTTTGAGGCTCTACACTAAGAATTATTTCTTCATCATTATGTATCATGTCTGCTGCAACCAATGAGCAAAATTGTGGTAAAAGAAACACGGGAAGATCTAATCTTGCTGTTTACTTAGTTTTTACTCTGTTCTGTTAAATAAGATCAAGGATGGAAACTGAGCTAATATTTATGAACAAATGTTTAAAGACATTTTTGTTCTTCTCATTCTGAGGATGTAAAATATGGTGTGCCTAGCCAGCAGGACACTCTTAGGACAGAGGGAGAGCCAGCCTGCATGAGTATGAGTTATGATAATTCTTTCTCCAACATTTTACCTAGCCAGTATCATGGCACTTTATTACTGTCATTATTATTACTGTTATTCAGCAGATATAATAACACTTTCCTTTCTCTGTCAGAGTGGGTACCCTTAGCTGTGCAATACCTCTTGAATTTTCATCAGTGTTCACCTAAGAACTGCCTAAACTTTGTGGAAAGAGTTCAAAAATATTCCAGTGACTTTGGATAACATCCAAACTTTTGGGGTGCTTAATTTTTCATGTATTAAGTTAAGAGGCAAAATGTAAATTTTTGTTGTTGTTGTTTATTCTAGCTGAAATGTATTTATACAAAAGAACCAGTGTATTTGTATTCAGTACATCTAGACATTTCATGGCCATATGTTATCAAAGTCCCTGATACGTTGGTTCATCACACTAAATAAAACTTGTGGGTACTGGGTGTGGTATTTAGAGGTTTAACTGAGGGGAAGAGTGTTGTCCAGTCCCATTTATGATGACTATAGTTGTGTATGAAGAACTGAGAGCCAGTAATAGAAAAATAACTGTTTGTTCCCTCTCAGACCTCATAGATAGTGTTGCTAGTGCATTTGCTCTGCTGGTGAGACGTGCAGTGCCATCCTTTCTTGATGTTCAAAAGAAGACAGCAAACTTCTCACGAGAATTGCTTGTTTTGTGGGCAACATCTTACTGCTGATTAAATTTATAAAAAAACAGGTACTTTGTGAAATAAATTCATCACTCTGCCTGTCACAGCCTCATGGAAAAAAAAATCTCTGCTTTACACACATCTTGCTTCTTGCTGATATTTTTTTTTTTTCTTGGGGCTTCAGAATATTGTGAAAGGACAAGACCAGATGTTTGAGGAGTTTGGTCACTACCAGCTGTTGTTCTTGATGAGTATTTGAAAAGCACGTAGGCATACTAATCAAATATCTTTGCTGGAAGTCCACAAGGAATTCTTTGTTAGTAACACTATTTTCTTCAAAATGTAACAGTCCCTCATGGAATAATATTTAGGCTTTTTGTTGTGTAATGTTTGTAGTATTTGTTTTCATTCCCAGTCTTAGAAAAACTCCAGCTTGACCTTTTATTGTAGAGTTACTTGTTATACAATATTCTACATCAGTTAAAAATACAGTGGTATAAATCTGGTTCCGGAGGGCAAATAGTTCCTACGTGTTATTTGGATACATAGCATATGTTTACACCCTATTCATTATTAACAGAGGACTGTAATTACGTGCTTGACAGCACTGACAAAGCTTCATATAAGCATGTAAGTCGTATGTGAGAGACCACCATGTCCTTCTCATGTTCTGCATTAAACAGTGATAATGAAAACTTTCCAGAAGGTATTATTCCATCTCCTAAGAGCAGAGCTCTGCACTGGTGGTATGGGAGTAGGTATCTGTCCTGATCCTGCAATGCTGAAGTCAGTGGCTAGTTTGATTTCAGTGGAGGCAGCGATGGATCCCATGTTTTCCCATGTTCCTTTGGCTTTAGTAAGGACCAGATGAGACGGAGCCCTAGGAACAAATCCACGGATCTCTCTGCAGGATTCATCCCTGATGCTGACTCCTCAGAGACAAGCCTGCACCAGAGCTAAAGCGCACGTCTGAGGTGGCAGCCCTTAATCTACATAGCGTCATGCAGCAGAAACAACGAACAGGGAAGCAGCCAGTCTCACTAGGCTCTTTTGCATGTGAATTCCTTCCAGGGAAGAAAATATATCAAGCCAGTCACTAGCAAGCACTTCCATTTCTACCTTCACTGCACTGCAGACTTTTGCACCAGATGCTGTGTTGCAGGCTGTATTAATTGTGTTAATGGCTGCTACGTTTTTATTCAAAAGGGGCTGGTAGGTGATGTGAATTCTGGTGCAGCTAATTGATAAAGCTGGTAAAGAGCATTGGGACTGCACAAGACAGACCTGTGAGGTTGCTAACACCATTTTATTTTTTCTTTTTCCTGACGTCTCTTTGTATTTGCCTTGTTTTATTCTGGAACAAGGTTACAGGTAGATTCTTGCTTTCTAAATGTGAAAAGCTCCAGCTTTTCTCCTGGCGTCTGGTAGCACCTAATACTTTAGTAAATGCCTTAGACTGCTCACTCTCTTCTTCAATTTCTGTCATCTGGAAGTTTTTCTAAGGCTTTCTGTAAGTGTGTGGCACTGAGAGTCCTTACAGTCAAGTCTTTTCTCCATTTTGGAGATGTACTCAATTACTCCATCTTCTTTCAGAGCAATGAAAGCTTATAATTTTTCTGTTAGAGAGAGAAACAAGGAGACAGATTCGAGCCTCCATGACACTGCTGTCATTTCGCTTTATCCCTGCGGGTTACACTGCATTTTGAAGCGGGATCAAAATAGGTATGAAAACACCTGTAGGCTATTTTTTGCCCAATTAAATTCAGAATCCAATTCGAAGGTCCTGGCAGTGTCCCAGCAGCCTCAGCAACCGTCTCTTTGCTCAGGTCCAGCGTAACAGCTGTGGTCTGCGGGGCTGTTCAGTGAGGGTTTCCAGGGCTGTACTAACAAGGGATCCTGGGGATCTCTGACTGTGGAGTTTAACATGCTGGGAATGGGGTTGACACTTCCTTAAGGTTCCAGTATAAGAAACAGTGCTGTGGGAATTCCTACTGGAGATGAGCCCTCCAGGCGATGCTCTCCTTGCAGCAGACCAGCTGTGTCAGCATCTGTTATCCCTCTCCTTGCTATGATCCTCTCTAGGGGGAAAAGGTGAAGCCTGGTGATGAATGAGGTGGATTGGGAATCAGGTCTCCTGAGGACTCTTCCAACAGCAGGATGCATGTGGCATGTAAGCTGTTAACAGGTGCTCTCTGAACTGGAGATACAGATGGCTCCATCTGCCTTTATGAGGTCTCTTAGCTCCACTTGTCTCTGTCACATGTATTTAATTTCCTGTAGAGCGCTCACTTTAAGCCATAAAGGTTGTATCTGCATTGTTTTGGGAAAACATACTTGACAGCACCTGGGAGAGCACATTCCCTCGCTAACTGCACTCTTGTGTCATGGGAGCTCCCCACGCGGATGCTGCAGCCGTGCCTTTTCAAAGTGCTGGGGCCAGCCACCTCTTCGCCCTCTTCGTGTGCCAGGCTGTCTCTGCTGGCACAGGACTGTCAAGGAGGAGGACTCCCATGCACCTCTAAGCACACAAGCTTGATCCCATGAACCACTGCTTCTCCAAAAGCACAGCTGAGTGTGGAAGTTAAGGCAGGCAAAGAGCAGAAATATGTCTAATAAAGAGTCATGTGTGAATCTTTGATGATGCTGGTCAATCTCAGTGCATTTTCCCACACTGTGAATTTTGCCTGTCACTGTTTATTTGCATATGATACGCTGACTTTCAAGTCTGGCTCAAGAAGAGGGGTGAAGAAGTGAGGGTAAGGATATTACACAAGAGCTGTCCCTTTTGCATATGTCATCCCATATCCACTCCCTTAGCTTGCCTCTGTCCTTTGGTTTCTGAACCAAAACAAAAAGTGAGATGAAGGCAACTCCACAGAAGGAGGAAAACCCTGTTCTGGACCACTCACAGGCTAGCATATTTCAGAAACACATTTCAAAACCACCTGGAGCTTCATCATTTCACATGGCTACTCCTCAAGAGACCTGAATTTATGACGGCCACTCTGCTACAGTGACTGCAGTCAGTGCATAGAGACAAACGTGCAGACACTCTGCCATCCCCATCACTGCTCCATCTCTGGATGCCACTTCTGGCTGGCCCAAAATTTGCCTTTAACACCAGCTCTTCCCAGGACTAGACATGCTCGGCTTTGCCCTGCACAGCTCAACCCTGCAGAGGCTTTGCCCCCCTGGTTTCTTTATTGACAGCTATATGGCAAATAGAGGGTATGCCTCTGTTCGCCAGGGGCCAAAAGGGACACTGTGGTATCTAGTCAGAGTAATGGGCCAGCAACATGAGCTGAAGAGTCTAGATGACTTCGGCGACCAACAGACATCCTGCTCCTCAGTAACTATGAATTTATGAATCACTTTTTCAAACTCTTCCTTACTTCAGCCTCATGGCTACTGGAGTTAGAAATCGTAATTAAGAGATTTCTGTAAGTCTGTGATATCCTAAAATGGTCTTGAGAAATAAGTGGAAACCAAGATCATTCTCTCCAGCAAAGAATGAAAGCTCAACTCGGGAACTGAGCTGCCCACCAGCCTCACAGCTGTTATTACAGGGTTATCACAGAGGCAGAGTGACTACATCCCTAAATGCAGGGAGTGTGCCTCTACCAGG
The DNA here is from genome assembly GCF_000737465.1 of Haliaeetus leucocephalus. Taxonomy (NCBI): domain Eukaryota; kingdom Metazoa; phylum Chordata; class Aves; order Accipitriformes; family Accipitridae; genus Haliaeetus; species Haliaeetus leucocephalus. The sequence continues at coordinate 1,462,961 of NW_010972592.1, forward strand.
GCATGCGCATCTCCAATAGATACAACTGTTAAGATTTGTTAGTTTCTCACCCTGAAAAAAGGCACATTTTAATTCTGAGCACAGTGTTATGAAAAAGTACTTATAAAATGTTTTTCAATAATCATTTATTATTCTCAACTTTGCAATTCAGAATTGGCATGTTTATCAAATAAACTGAGTTCAGTGACATGATTCAGTATGCAGAGACCATTGTGTCTTCCATCCAAGTATTTTCTGAATCACTTCAACCTTTATCTCCATTATTTGTGGAAAGACTGGAAAATAGGTTAATTGCTTTGAAATGGAAATGAAAAAATCCCTGGATTTGTTTTGTATATTTGAGCTTAACCTTTTTCTGTTATTTCCAACACTGTTAGGAAAATCTGAAATGCCAGTCTTTTAAATAATGATATCACTGCCATAAAAATCATTCAAACAGTCTTCAATTTATTTGGTTAGCTTAGCTACACTTCAATTCAGGTATTGAAATCTGAAGCCTAGAAAAAGGAACACCAGATAACAAACCACAGGCCTTTAAATTGATAATTGGCTTAAAATGACAATTTTTCTATGTACCCCTCTGTATGGTGTACTAACTCAACCCTGCTGAGATCTCCAAATCTAAGATCTTTTCCAGACTTTAATATGAAGTTCCTGGGGGTGCTATGTGTTATTTGTATGATGAAAACATTACATTTTAAAGGGAATCAGAAAGAACATGACCAAGACAACACTGGAGGAGATGGAAAAGGAACACATATCTTTCCACACTGTCCAACATTTCTAACAAAAAAAAAAAAAAGACTGCTAGTTCAACAACTTGGGATTATTTTAGCCAGAGAAAGATCAAGTTCCAGAATCAGAGGGTCCTCAAAAAAAAAAAAAAAAGCCACTGGGGGCTCTTTTTTTTCTTTTTTTGGCTCTGGCTAGTATGCTTTGGTGACCCCAGCAGTGGTAATGTGACAGATGGAAAAAGGAGAACTCTTACAAAAAGTACTTGGTCTATGCCCCTTAGCAAGCTAGCTCCTTTCTAGCTGAATGAATGCTACTATGGCAACAAATTAACTAATAAAAATACATTTTTCATACTAGAATTTCAAAGAAACAAGCATTACAGTGTCAGAGGTATTCATAGATGTTGAGGGCAGAAGTAGCGATTAGGTCATCCAGTCTGGCTTGCATATCACACATCCTATAATTTCACTGAGCTATGTCTTTACTGAGCCAGGAGTTTGCATCCGACTGCAACATATCTTTCAGAGATCATTCAGTGTTAGTACAGAGGCATCAAAAGAGGGAGAAAGCAGTTTGTCCCTTCTTTGTTCTATTGTTTATTTAGATTTGCTATTTAAAAAGTGTTTCTGGTTTCTAATTTGAATTACCTAGCTTTAAATTTCCAGCATAGGTTCTTGCTAAGCCTTCCTCTACTAGATTAACAGATTTTTTAATGCTTTCTTCCCCTCTCTCCCTCTGTGAGAGTACTTACATGCTGTAGTCAAATAATTTCTTACCAGTAGGCACTTTTTTTTAGCAAAAGCATATTTCTGTGGCTCTTTTTGCCACAAAATTTGATCCTGTTACATGTAAAAGGATTTTAATATTCTTTCCACTAAAACATCCAGTTACTAAAATACACTTAGCTACAGGCCATCAAAGAGCTGTCTAATTAAAGAATATTAATTACATACCAGTTACCTTATGATATGCTCAGAATAAATCTGCAGGGGGATCTAAAACTTCATCTTTGGATTTTTGAAGGCAATCGCTGTGCCATTTGAGCTAATGGAATATTTTGCTGGGTCAGCCCAGAAGAGGGGCTTTATATCTTTACCTCCATCTCCTTAAACAGTGTTGCCTTTCACTCCTGTAAAAGGGGAATTCTCAGTGGGGCCTTCCTTGAAACACTAACATTCTCCAAGACCTTCTCTGGAACATGATATGACCATAACTTGACACCAAGCTAGAAGCTGCCCAATAAATGTTCGCAAGTCTGCAATAAACTGGGTTTCTAATAGTGTGCTTCACGCTGTGCTAGCAAAGTGCAGAGGAAATGGCAGAGGAGAAAAGCTGTACGCAGTCCTGGAGAACGACCCCCTGGCCCTCCGTGTACCTGCAGCACCTCTGCGCAGATGCGGGCAGCCCTCATCTCGCTCTGCTCTGCTTGCCCAGCGTTGAAGTCCTTGCAGACCTGAGAGGAACACCGTAACACTCTTCAGGTGAAATGCAGAGGTGCCATTTTTTTTTTTTTTTCCTCGTTCTTGAGGAACTTTAAGTGAATAGAATTTGTTTCAAAGGTATGAGTGAATGTTAAGGACCCTAAGAGCTCACAGGGATCCTTCCAGGTTGCTTCCAGGGAATATTGTGTGTCTGTAATGAAATCACCTTAAACGCACTACTGGGCTGTGTGGTTTCACCTTCTACCTGCTTGCTGATGCTGCCCAAACTCTGCTGACGTCAGCAGCTCAGTGTAGGGGTCTTTCTCTGAAGAAGACCCTTTGACCCTGGTAAGGTTCTTCATGGGCATTAGGGTTTGGCTACATATTTCCCTTTGCAGAATCAGCCTTTCTGCGATAACTAAAGCTCCTGTAACCACGAGTCAAGATTTACTATCTAGTTATTGGTGATATACCGGTTCCAGAGCAAAAAGCACCTACGCAAAAGTTCAGGAAACTTAAATATGAAAAAAAAGAAAACCCAAACTTAAAGCCAATAGAAAAGTAGAAGCCCAGATTCCTCTCATCCCTTGCTTTCTTAGTAGACCTTTGTGGCCACCACAGCTTAACTTTCTTTCCATACAAAAATCCCATCCTTAGCTGGCTTGGCTGAACTCTGGCTTCCTCTCATAGAGTGATATATAAAGTAGCTTTATGGCACAGCTATAAATAAGGCTGATTCATTTGCAGTACTTAAAATCTTGAGCATTTCAAAGAAGAAGCCATTTAAAGAATCCTCTTGGGGTCCATTAAAGTATAGAAATATTATGTCTATTTAGTAAATGGGGAACTGAGGCACTATGAGGTTAAATGACGACACAAGATGTTCATAGAGAAGTGAATAATTTAGTGTAGATTTTGTTAATCATAGTCTAGCACCTTAAGCAAGAGACTATCATTCTTGCTTTGCTGCCTGGTGCTGGGATCTGAGTTATTCTCTTTCATAAACATGTCTACATCCTTAAAAGAAAAAAGAGGTAGCAATAAAAAGTAGTTACACAATATATATCCCTTATGCTGAGGCCAGCACATTTGAAGTGATTTTAATTTGTTAAAAAATTAGAAATACAGTCTACCTCCTATTCAGAAAAATGAAGCTTTGAAACTGAGACAGAAATTTGATCTTTTGAGCATGGCTATAACGCTTAGAAAAACATACTATACATGACTCAGTACAGTTTATCTCTGTATTCAAAGGTATGCACCAGTCAGTCAAATGACCCTGCTTCACATTCATGCATGATAAGTTTCTGCATCAGTAACTATGTTAAATAAGTTTAAGAAATGAGACTGCTGAGCCTGTTTTCTACTTTGCAAAAATACCCCAGAAGTCACTGAGTGTGCTTTTCAAAAAGATTTTAAAACTACTTAAAAATAGAGTTCACCCAGAAATGTCACTAATATTTATCACATAGAATTACTAGAAAAGAATTTTTATATAAGTAGATTGTGTCTGTTCTTAGCTCCAATTAAAATGAATGAAAACCAAGGACTAATCTGCCTAGTCTTTTATAAAAGTTCTCCTAGGCACCTAGTGAGACTTTTAGGTACCTAAGCCTTTCAGAAACTCTATCTCACTATTTATAAGTGAAAAGACTTCCAGAATTCTCAAGGCCAAAGATCAATATATATTCTCTTTAGAACTAGTAAAATTCATGGAAAGGTGTTTTCCAAGCAAATGTATTTTGTTCTGAGTCTTTGGCAAATTTCTCTTTCTAACCATGATTGTGCATACTAATGGCTGTAATGCTTTTCCACGTATCCTGAGAACTAAATTCACAAAGTGGACTTAGGCACTTAAACTGCTGGCATGTCACCCAAAATTTAGATCTGCCAATTTCAATGCATGTATTTTTCTCGGTAAATCTCCCAAATGTCTAATATGCTCCAAGTACACGTAGTTTCATGTAAACTGCCACCAGAAGAAGGTGGCAACCACACTGGTCTTCTGCCTTTCTCCAGTGGCTTGCTCATTAAGTCCAGTCTCACCTCTAGATAAGGCAAAGGATGAACCCGATCACCTTCCCTTCCACCTCCTTCCCTTCCTCCAGTAGCCATGTGCAGTGACAGTCTAATACACGTAGCCCTCAAGCTTTAGGCTTCCTGGTTTAAAATCCTAAGGGAAGAGAGACAGCTAAATCCCTTTGAAAGACGGAGTTTCATGCTATAATTTTGTGAACATTTATACATTGTTAAAAAGCAAGACTGCCTGTTCCACCCTCCTTGCTGACTGCAGATACTCCTTCCATGCTACTTTGTCCATCATGCCAGTGCAAGCACGGGAATTAATGCAGCAGCTTCCCAAGCCACCATCTTGGGAAAATGATTTGTATTGATATTAACCCAGTAAGAAGAGGTAAACTGTCAGCTGGAAGTCTTTAAATTGGTTCTTTAAGGAGGATCTTAATTGTTTTCGTCAACAGAGGGGAGGTGGTGAAGGAGGGAAGTGGTGCAGGGCGACTTCAGAGGTGTGACTGTGTATTTGGCAGCAAAGCTAACTTCAGGTGGTCAATGCATCTAGGGAAAGGTGGCCTCAGTGACACTACACTTCTGAGTATTTGCCATTAGATCATACAGAGGTTTCCTGGCTTTGTACACTGGCTTTTGCAGAGCCTGCACTTAACTGTCTTAAGGTATATCTGCGTAAGTGACTACAGACAACCGTATGCTCACCCTGCCTAAGCTGCCCACAAACCAGCTGCAGCTTGAAAACCACGGAGTCATTTAATGTGGTCTTAAGTCTAGAGTGACTGACCCTGCATTTCAAAAAGCCGGTTTTGGTGGGGGGCAGGGTCTGTTTTCATTTGGCAGTAAGGGATGAGGTGCTTGAAGAATGCAATAGCTGTTTTAAAATATACTGGTGTTGCAGAAACTTTCTTTCCCTTCGAGAAAATCTCTCTCTCATTTACCGTGACCACATAGCTAACGCACAGGGAGCTTGCACCCTCGTTTACCTTGTTGTAGGTTTCGTGTGCATTCATATTCTGAGCCTCAGGGATCAAAATGTACCTAGAACGCCTGTAATCCCTTTGCATCTTCCTCATAATGTCTTTGGTTCAAAGTCTCTTCTGTGCAGGAAGCCAGCACAGGTCTATGCACAATTTAAATCCCACTTAAATTGCTATGGCTTAAAGTCCCACTAAAATAGCTCCTGGGCCTCACGCTGGCCATCTATACGGGGGATGAATTCCACACTTATGGAATTCCTCAATATTTCCTCCTTTTAATACTGTTTTGCTTGTTGGCAGGGTAAATTAACCTCTTCTGAGCACAATAAGACAACATTTAGCCAAAGCGGGTACCCAAGCTTGTTTCATACCTTTACACTAAAAGCAATTGTTATTAAAATTGGTATGATTGAGTGCAAAAAAACCTGCCATACATTAGGGAGGATCAATCAAAATGTCATTATCAGCACTGTGATTCACTTCACTTACTGTAAGATGAATCACACATGACTGTGACTATGGGAGAAGAACTTACCAGAAATTAAAGCAGCGTCTGTCACGCTTTGGAAATAATTATTGCGGGAGATGATTTGAGCTTGGCTGGACTCACTGGAGAGGCTAAAGCATATTACTGTCAGAGTTCACAGAGTTTCAGTCTTGGCCCATTGCTACCCTTACACTGCATCATGTAGCGTATAGGAAAAATGTATAACAAAAGCCTGAACACACATGAATATTTGTATGAATGAAGCAACTGAATGTCACTTACTCATTATTCCTATGATATCCAGATGGTGAGTGGTCATCTTCTTTTGTCCTTTCCTCATGGGATGATCTCTGCAACCAGTAGACCCATCAAACTAAAAACCAACAGTGAACAAATTGATTTCTTTTTCCATGGGTAAATGATCCAATGCTGCATTAGTTTACTTTTAAGATTTGTGATTTCCCTAACAATATTTCTTTTTTCCATTTGCATGGTAGTTCACAAAGGTAGTTTGGTTTTCTCATGCAGAGACACTCTTCTAAGCGTCTGCATGCACGGGTGTTTTTATATACATTAGAACATTCACATTAGAACCATCTCCACAGATCTTTAGAAAATTCTCTGTTTTATAAAAGTATTAGTAGCTCAGTCATATACTGGTGCCATGTGACTCAGCTGACCAGTCTCAGACTGCAGTTAATAAAAGAAAAACAGTTGGAAATAGTCACCTAAACAGGTTCAAAAGTATCAGGAAAAAAACCTGTGGAGATGGTGCTAGAGAGCTTTACATGATGTAGGAAACACGGGAAGGAAAAGAAACTTCAGCATGGAGGAGAACGCATGAAAACCATTCAGCTTTTTTAGTCTGAGCTTCGGCAGCTCGCCCCTGCACGGCACTCCATCACTGGGAGCAGCTGCGGTTCCAAAACACCGGCGAGCACGGCACAAATGTGATAAAACAGAGGAATCCCAGCCCTCGCCGTGAAGCGATCACAGCACACCAGGCCTTTGACACACTTAACCTTCCCCTGTGTTATTTTTAATGTCGTCTTTTTTTTTTTCTTGGCTATTGAATATGTATTAACTGTTATACAACGCTTACCAAGTTTGTTATGTAAAATTCTAGAGATAAAACCTCAATCCAGGGCCCCCCTCTAAAGACTTTTGAACTTCCTGAGGGCTCTGGGAGCACATCCAAGGATTTTTATTGTTCCCAGAAGATATATGGAGATTATTTGTCATTTGGAGAATGTGTGTGTGAGAGTGTATTGGGGGGCTCTGCTGAGCACACTATTGTGTTGCTTTCCTGGGGAGAAGGTGGGATTCAAGGGTGACCTAAAACAGATGTTGAGTAAGGAGGGAAAGTTAAAAAAAAAAAAAAGAAAGAAAGAAAGGGAGAAAACCCCTGAGATCTGCTAAGGATTACCAACTGCATTATGCATTTTATGAGGGTGCCTTCAATATTACTCATCTGCAATAAGCTCCCATAGACCTTATAGGATTTCTTCTATTTTCATGTATTAACAATACAGCAGCGGGGAGCTGACACTTGTTTTCCATATCAAGCAAAGTTTTATAAGTCATTTTTTTCTGGCTATCACCTCCGCTTACATTTTACACTGAACAGTAATTCCATTTTTATGGACACTGTCAAATACTTTTTTTTATAGAGTTCCTCTTTTTTTAAAAAAAAAAAAAGTATAATTTTTAAGGGGCTCTTGGTGACCAGTCTCATTTTGGATATTGAACCTATAGAGTCACAGGTGCAGATAACTGCTGGAGCAATTAATGGCCCTGAAGAGTGAGATCCTGGCCACACTGAAATCAGTAGGATTTTTGTTAGTATGACCAGCATTTCACCCTGTGCATTTAATATTTACCTCATCCTCAGCTGGGCCCACAAATAGTCTGTGTCAACCCAAAAGGTCCACTGGCTTTCATAATCACCACTGTTTGATATGCCCAGAAGAGCTGGTAAACTAAATAACGTTTTCCTTTCTGGTGATTCTGCCTTTTTTTCATCTGGCAAATGCTAATTTTTATCTCATTGGTTGGCCCGGATTGCAAGCAACTACGATCTGGATCCAAGGGGTATAATTCTGTAATATCAGCATATTATCACAACATCCCAGAGAACTCAGGCTTGCTAATGACCTCTTAGGGTAACGGAATGACTATTTTGGGGACAGCACGCTGAAATAATGCTGGAGTCAGTATAATAAAAGACATTCCAAGGCTTTAATAACCACATTGGTGCCACAGTGGTAATTTGTGTTTGCTGTGATATATTTAGAATCTGGAAGAGTACTACGGAATAGATTCCCATTTCAAGATTTTTGGAGAGAGTAGCCTGCTAACATCCTCTTAAATCTTAAGTGTGCAGTGCCACTGTTTCCTGAACTTACTGTGATTTGTTGCTGCATTTTTAAACAAAAGGCATTCACTTTTACTGAAAGTGGAATCAGATCCTGGATGCTGGATGCTGGACTGAAGTCAGCCATCTCAGGGTGACTTTTGAGATGTTAGATAAGCAGCCCTTTGGAAGGCAAGAGGAAACAAAGAGAAAATACTGGAGGTCAGAAAGCTATAAATGGTCATACGAGGATATTTACATTAGCAATGTTCCCTTTGTGTATCTGCAGGAGACCTGCTGTGTCACATCAGGACAAACATGACAAAACCTCTATCAGTTCAGGTCATAGGAGCATTTGGGGAGTTTGGAAGGATCTGTTTGAACAGAGGAATGGTCTGAACTCTTGGTAACTGGGCACATATGCAGTGATACCACTCTTAGGACATGAACACATCCATAATTTCTGGTTCAGATTGCCTGTGGCCCTATTATCAAATGTGATGTAGGACTGCAGTGGGGCTCACTGCAGCAGCCTTCTCTGCAAATACTGAGTAAAGGAGATGGGCTATACTACACTTATCATGGAAAACTCTTGCTCCAGAGACAGCATTTCAGGTTTCACTTTGCATTCTCAAAGGAGTAACACTGTAACTTCACTCTTTAAAATGGCAAAAGGCAATCATAGCAATTATGGCAATCATCTAAATTTCCACTTTTGTCCCCTACCCACTTCTGATACAGATAACAATTTTTTGCTTTTTACCTGAGAGTTTTTGTTTTAGTTCACCAGCACACAGTAATGTGTCCTTTCTTTTCTTGTACTGGTGGAGCATTTCTCCAGTAGGAACCAGGAGCTCCTGTTGTAGATGCTATCAAATCAAAATGATGGCTCCTGCTAAGAAGAGCCCACAGTATATGTACCAGAAGAGACAGTCAATAGGGAGTGGGAGGAAACAAGACAATACTAGCTGTTGTGTTTAAAACTATCTGTACAGGAGATAACAAAGTGTAACATCTTTAGAGCAACATAGAGTTTTGAAGGAGCAATATAAGGAGGTTTGGGGAGGTTTCTCTAGAAAATTACTTTTATGTTTGGAAACATGGAAAAGAAAATAGAGATGCTTGTTTGAATTATCAGCAATTATTTAATAAAGAGTGGCAGAGTGACATGCCACAGGCAGCATATAATGTCTTTGAGAGTGTCCAGAGAAACAAAAAATATTTGGGAAGAGGTGAGGGGAAAAAAAAAAAAAAATCTGAATTTTACATCCTGTCCAAGAAAGCCAGCAAGGTGATCCACAAAACTCTTGAAATAGTCAGGAATATTATATCTAGTTTGCTTTCCTGGTGTAGTACCCCTACACCAAGTCTGCTGTCCCTCGCAGCAAGTGAAACTCTACAGATGAAATTAAACTAGTATATGTTAGAGAGAAAGAACAGGAGATACCAGAATTTCACTCATGCCCAGGATTGCTATAGCTGTGGACGATCTGTTAGTGACCTCTCCACAAAAAGCAATCCGTGGACCATGCAGCGGTGGAAGGTGAATACCAGCAAGGTTCTAGCTAATCTGAACTGAAGAAAAAGGTCTCCCTAGGCCCAAATCTGTCAGTTGAACCCATGTGCCCATTCTGGCACTCATCCTCTCTTTTTCTATTTTACCTATTTCCCATGTGACACTATATGAAATATTTCAGAGACTCCTACTGGAGTATTAACTTTTCCTGTATTTAACAGCACTTTCTCATCAGAGAACTGTATTTTGATCTTTCTTCAACAGTTTTTAACCCATTGCCCACTTTTCTCATGTCTTTGCTTTCTATTCTATGTCCTTCAGTTGAAGTTACACGTGCTACAATCCCATCACAAGGAAACTTTTTATGCAATATGCTGGGGTAGCAAAACCACTTGCTACCGGAGCTGATGTTTCACATGCCAGTTCTTGCAGTGCTCAGGGGAGGAGATTAGTCATTTCTCCTGATCTGAATGCATTAAGCTTTTTGAGTTGTTTTTCCTCTACCTCAGCATGATTCTTTTCTATCCCCTTGTTTCTGTTAGCCATCTGGCAATGCTCTACCCCATCTCCAGACCTCTTCTCTGCAAGTTTCCATTTCCTGAGGTCGCAAGCTCCAGAAAGTTTTGAGTTCCAATGTGCTGAGCCTCCTCTCTGCTGATATTTGGGAATTCTGAAGGCCAGTTGACTTCACACACTGGGTATATTAAGGTCCTGAAGTTTCTCTTTCTGAAAAAAAGAAATCTCGGTTATGAGTTTGTTTGTTTCACTTTCTGTGTAGTTTAAACTGACTCAACTTGTGATCAGTTTGATCCAGAGTCATTTTTTATGACCAGTACTTTCATAATGTCATCGCTGCTTACAAAAACAAAGTGGCTTTTGTGACTCTATCTTTTGACTTAGTTGCATGTCCATTAATGCCTTTGGCTCAAGAATTAGGGATGAAATCCATGAGTCTATCCTTTGCTGTGGCCCTTCGTAATCTATAGCTCGGTTTCATACAACGCACGCTGCACTCTAGAATATGGGAGGTTTAGCTAGCACAGCGGGCATCTGTCTGCTGCCTGGCAGGCACAGCCATAGAAAGAATACTACTTCAGTTCTTCTCTGAAAGAGATAGCTTTTAAGTGGCAGCTAGATGCTTGTCTTGGCTACCTGATATCTAGGCTTTCACCCAACAGCTGACATCAGCTAAAGCATGGAAACTGCAGATTCAAATATCAATGTGTTCTTCCGAAAAGCTTCTTAGATCTGTCACTCACTTTTTCTCACTGGCCTGACAGAGCCTATTTGTTGACTCTGCAAGTCATAAAGAAAGGCCCACTTATTTTCTCGAACCATTATACACTGAATGCTTAATGTTGTTCAGTCATATTCATGCAATTAAAAAAAAATCACATTTGAGTGGTCCTTCATCATGCCCAATAGAGCACATTATCACAGCAGGAGTCACCAACTGGTGCAGTAGCATAAATGTCTTGCAAATTGCCATTTTTTAGTAAGCAGGAAAGTTTTCCAGTTTTGAAGAACATCTGCACATAGTTTTGCTGTCCTCTGAATAAATCATCATATACAAAATTTGTGTTTTGCTATCATTTGGCAAATAACAAGTTCCTTTCTCTGATTTGACCTTTAAGATTACATCTATTGCTAGCAATTTAAGAAACGCGAGGAAAGGTTTCTGGATGCTGCATTTGATTAGGCAACTTTCCTGTACTGCTGAGTTGTTAGACTAGTCCATAGCACAACAGAGTCATCCCTGACATGCTTTTGGCCAAAGTCAATGAGCCACCTCCTCAACTGAGATTTCTGGAGGGGGGTGATTTTCTCCCTCCTATTTGTCCATCTGGACTAAAATATATTTTGGAATTTGGAATATGCTAGCTTTGTCCAATTTTGGTGATCAGTATTTCTTTCAGCAACCAATTGACAAGGATATAGAGTTAGGATGCTGGGGGCAGTGCTGGGACAGAAGCAGGAGTGTGATCCTGAAAGACAAGACATAGGTATTCATTAAAGCCTGCCAATATTATTGAAAGTGTATAATTTGTAATAATTAATGTGCTTAATATTATGCACATGAGCAATTCCAGCGCTTGAATCATTCATCTTATAAACTTAAAGATGGACATGAAGAAAGAGTAGACCTAGACATGTTTTGTATATAAAAGATATCTTTTTTTTTTTTAATGAGTTTTCAATGTATAAGTGATCTATTTGATTTTCAGAGCACTGTAAACTGCTTTATAACTTTTGGCTCTTATAAAATGATTTGCGAACCCTGGGTAACAATGGTGATTTCTCATTGGCTGGCAGTGATGTCATACATGTGTCAATATTTCTCATTAAAAGCACAGGTATGACCTTTTTACCTTGGAGTTTCCATACCATAATAGCTATAAGGCACTCATGGTTAATAGATTTCTGAGGGATTATTGCACTCTTTGAGTAGCTGAAGTCACTTGGCTTTTGGCTGGTGCCTCATACTGCACCTGAGGTGTGTGATAATCCCTCAGAAATGCACTGCTTGTTGAATCTCATGGCTTAATTATAAACATTAACTGAAGTCAGCTACACATTAACTAGCTTGCCCAGATGTTTCTGTACCTGATGGATGGATGTGATGACTGATGAAAAGAAATCATGCAAAAAGGTCCGCTTCTGGTGAGTTCGTTTGCCATGGAAAAAGAGAAGGAGAGCAAAGCAGTTGCACTGCCCACTAACGAGAATTGAGACCTCTCGACTGCAGGAGGACGCACAACAAATTTAATTCTCATTTCTCCATCTGGGGGAGGAGCGGCTCAGTCTAAAATCCTAAGGGTCACCACCGCTCCTGCCTGCACATCGCCCTCCACCTGGAGTTCCCCTTAATGAGGACCATGGCCACGCAGCTTCCTTCTGTGCAGACTTCGATCTATGATGCGTTGGAGGCAACTCCTTCTCCAACGGTTTTCTGTGATCCAGGAGAGACAATTTTGCCCCCTGTCATGGAAAACATGTCTCTTCTTTACAGAACTTAAAGTTCTTTTTCTGGCTTGTTTTTTCTTCACCCAATGTTGTCCTTGCTAACACTTTACTGCTTTAAGGTCTGTGATATATTTTTGATATATTGGTATTTGTTGACTCACATTTTCTTCATCAGTTTCTTTAATGCAAATGGTAGTGAGAAACAATGTGAATAACCCTCCTTTTAGGTGGTTTTACAATATTTTCCTTTACAATATTTACCCAGTAGGTAAGATACTGGTTAATTTTAATTTCTGTAAAAGACCGAATACTTAGAAAAGCTACTCGTAAGTGGGAATGTCTTGGACAGGGAAAAATTTTATGGCAGCCCTTCAGATCCAGGCCAAACACTCAGCTGAAAGTATTTGTAAACCCACTCTAAAAACCCACTAACTAGTTGATAGCTGTCCTAATGTAACGATACCTGCAGCAGTGTGGTAGGATTCATGCCCACAAAGCACATGCAAGCATTAACGTAACATCTGCATCTCTTACTAATAACTGCAGAAATTAGGACTAAAGGTTGTGCAGATTGCCAGGGATCCCTTGACATTAAGGCAAGCCTCAGTGGCCCTGCTAGGGCAGTATTCCAGATGTTTTGCCTGGGAAGCACAATATATCTGTAAGAGGAACTGAAGTGTAGTAATTTGGTTTCAGTCAGTGTTTTCATGCCTATTAGAACATTGATTACAGAGTTGCTATCAGTGCTTCCATAATATTAATAAAGCCATGGCTAAATGGGCTGCATTTAAACATTTGTAAAGAGTAAGTCTTTATGCTTCCAAATATAAGCCAGATTCCTTTTCTAAAGTTGAAAACAAATAGTCCCCTATAAGCATTTCGATGTATAATTGCCCTTAGAAGTTTTGCAAACCCTCATAAAAGTTGTGGAAGAAGAGTTTAAACTCAATGAACCAGTAGTTGAATTTTATTAAATTTTATTTCTATGGGTAAACCTTAAAGGTGACTGATAAATGACGGTCTTGGTGTGGTTTGCTGTGTGTTCTGTCATTCCAGCATAAAGCAGCATGCACGGACAATGCAAAGCCGGATGCTTTAGTGGAGTTGTCCTGCTGATGCACTATGCTCCTTTGCTTCTCAGTAAAAGGAGAGGTGCTGTATGATATTAAGAGATACCACAGTGTGTATAGAAGAAGCTGCAGAGCTAGTTTCATTTCACACATGGAGAACAGACTGCATATAAAGATAGTCGTGCTAGTTTCCTTCATCTTTGGCATTAGCTGCAGTGGAGGGAATCAATGAATGATAATACTAATAAATTAAAGAACAAGCATCTTCATGTTTCTCTCTCATTCTGCAAGCAAACATGGGATTTCTAATATCACAAAATGGGGAGATATTACATGAACTATGTCATTACCATAACCACAAGACAGCACTCTTATATTGCATATTCTTAGGTCCTTTTAGACTATGCGTGGGTATTGACCCTACAGGCATGCAAATGAGAGTCTACTCTTTCTGCTGTTTGTCTTTTGAACTTCAGCAGTGACACATACTTGGAGAAATTGTTGTGCAGCAAGTTGTGCTCCCTGAGGCTGTTCATCTCCCATCAAAACATATTCGGTGGGATGACCACAATTCCTTTTCTTCTGGACTTCTAGTTTCTGGGGTTTTCCTGTCTGCTCTTCCGCTGTGGTCTTCCACTGGGGATTTGGCAAAAGAGGAACAGTTAAAGGAAGAATCAGGTCTGTGACTCAGAATGTCATTCTGATCCCAACCTCTGCAGGTTCCAGGTAGGGCAAGAGATTGGGTTCATTCCCAAGGATGTGCTGGGTCTCTGCTTTGTTACTGAAGCCCTGGTTCTCCTTGATTCCATGCAGCACCACCCCATGTGGGCTGTATTAGCAAGCACCCTGCAATGTATCCTTTTAGCAGGAAATCCCACTGAAGTACACAAGTCCTTTCTAATTGTTATGGAACATATTAATCACAACTCTAAAGAAAAAGTTGCACCCTGTTTTGTTGCCCAGTCTGTCTCCTCTTTCCTCCTGCCCATGGAATACACTGCCAACATTCTGCACAGTCAGCAGAATAAGAGATGCTTTAGTTATCTCAGGGTCTGGATGAAGAGAACTTAGCTGTAGCTGAGGGGAGAAAAAGGACCCACTTTAAGAGGTTTCCTAAGTATCAGTTTCATCTTCCCTAAGAGCGCTCAGCCTTCTCCAGGTTCTTCTAAACCTATTGGTCATCTGGTAAACGAAGGTACCAACAGTAGTGAAAATACCTTCTTCTGTATGCAGTAGGACGCCTCCCTTTTCAGTCCCAGACAAGCACACTGACTAAACCAAACTACCCTCCCACTTAATTTTTTTTTTTTTTAAATCTGTCAAGAACATAAGAAATGATGTGCCAGGCCAGCCCACAGGTCCAGCCAGCTCACTGTACTGTCTCCAGGAGTGATGGATAATGGGATGTACAAGAAAAAGTCAGAGAACAGGCAGGCATGCCATCATTCATAGTGCCTCAGGATACTCTCTCAGAAATTTGTGGCTCAGGGACTTCCTGAGCCTTTTCCAACTTCACTGCATCTTTCTCATGATGAGGAGACAAGAACCACACACAGTACTTACCAGGCAGATGAAGCACAGATTTATTCAGTGGCATAATAATGACTAGTGTTTTCTATTCTTTTCTCTTCCTGGCCTTCTATTTGGTTTTCGTTTTGTTCTGTTTTCTTTTTAACATCATATGTTGAGGTGGAGTTTTGTAGAATTATTTTATGGTATTATTTGTTCCAAGGATTACTTTTCCTATGTGCACTGCTTTGTCTTTCTCTGACCTGAATTTCATCTGCCACTTTATCTGCTGGTCACTTTTACTAAAGCACTTTTGAAAGTGTGTCTTCCATGCATTTTATAAACACTATTGACTTAATCCTTGTAATGCTCATGTCCATTAATGTATAACAATAAATGTGTGAGGAACTACACTCTGTTTTACCAAATTCTCCTTAAAACCATGTTTTACGAGGGCAAGGTTGCAGGAAGACTTTTGGCAGGCATCTTTGAGCAAGCTGGAATATTTTTAGAATTCAAATGGTTATCTCACTTTTATAATTGGGAATCAGAGACAGAGCACTAGGCAGAATTTAGGCAATTGAATATTATCCTAGGAATTCATTCCATTACTTTGATGTTTGGAAAAGCTCTTTTATGACCCCATTAGCAAAGTGTGATATTCTTACAGCAAGGTGTAGAAGAAATTACTATAAGGCTTTTCAATATTAGCAAACACCTCAGCACACCACCTCTTTATAGTCTTCAGCACCTACTCATTATTTTGAAAGAACAAATAAATAAATGAGTAAATAAATAAAAAAACCACACATCCACAAAATCCTACCAATAGACTTTTTTCAAATGAAGTCCTCTATTTTATAACTCAGGTTTTGGCCTTCTTTCATTTCCCAACCAGCTGCAGCATTTCATCTTCTGAAGAGCACAACTGACATCTGAGAGCTGAGTGCCATTGTGCTAACGACTCCATAAACAACCCCACCAAATCCTGTATGATAAATTTCCCCCTGATTAGTTAAACAGATATTGTATCATGCCAGCAGAAGGCGTTTTTGTTGACACAGCATCTCTGGAGACAGTGGTATGTTTTCTTTTAGTATTTGAATGCTCAGCAACTGGAGTAGTGCGA
The DNA here is from genome assembly GCF_000737465.1 of Haliaeetus leucocephalus. Lineage (NCBI taxonomy): Eukaryota > Metazoa > Chordata > Aves > Accipitriformes > Accipitridae > Haliaeetus > Haliaeetus leucocephalus. The sequence goes on from NW_010972592.1 coordinate 1,479,150, forward strand.
ATGACAGAAAATCAGTCAATGTTATTCAGTCCTGATGATCTTTCTTACCTTCATTTTTTTTCTTTCTTCTTTTTTTTTGTTTTTTTATTTTATTTTATTTTATTTTTAAAGAGACCTTTTATTACACTGCCAGATTCTGTCTTGTAAAAATGAAATTGAGTTGAGTCTTTGAAGGGCAGAATGTGAAAATATTGTTAGCTCCAATCACAATATGCTTTTTTTAGTCTATGATCCATTAGAGCTACTTCTGTGTTTCAAAAAGGAATGAAAAAAATTGTATTCATTTTATATTTTGAGGTTATTTTATTTTTAGTCCTTGGGTTTTAGAGTAAATGCATCGGTGGGTCGCTTTTGTGCATTATTTTTATATCTTTGTAGTACTATTTCCATGAGCATGTTGGTTTTATAGTGGAGTTTCCACTTAAGGCTGTTAATAAATCTTTCCACAGAAGCCAGGCCTTTATAAATGACTATTGTTAAAGAAATGTTACTGGCTACGATGGGTGTGACAATAAATGTAGGAAAGACCTGGCTTTTGGTTATTACTCCTGTATCAGCTTTCCTGTCCTGACTGGAGGAAAGGGATAATTGTGTCTTCCCTTCCCCGCAACCTCTGCGCTTTCATTTGGGCAGCAGTTAGACACGCGGTTTTCAGAGAGAAACAAATGACGCACGGAGGAGTGTAATCACCACGGCCTGCTCAGACATAAAAAATGGACCCTTGGATAGACTTTCAGAATACTATGACGTGTTCCAGATAAACAGCAATTTACTGTAACGGGAATGTGAATTCAGTGTCTTGGGTTCCTAAATAGTAATGCTTTTTCCATGACATGTAAGGAACATTTCTGGTGTTAGCTAACTGCTGTAAGGAAAGCCCATGTACGTGAGCATCTGATCAACTGGATTTTACAGTTCTGTGTCATATAGGGCTCTAATTACCGTGCTTTGAATATTAGAGAACTCAACACTCTTTTAATCGATCCCATGAGCTCTGCTATTTCCATTACTTAGTCTCAATCCCTGTTTAAAAACTGGTACTGAGAATTTGTTTCACATACTTAGTGAATCCCTAAGTGCACTGCTCCTGAAAGCAGACACTCACACTAAATCTGGATAGTTTGTATTCCTTCTAAATGAAAACAGCAGAACAGTGGGATGACTGTGAGAAATTATGACATAAAGCTGATTCAAGACCTACTCAGACTCTTTGACTTCAGCTGAGGGCTAAAGTTCTTTTATCTATGTGCGTTATTTATGAAGGAGCAGACAGAGTCCATACATAACCCTCAACTTGGAGTCAAGTCTGTTTGAACATCTTCCAGTCCAGCTCCCTTTCTGATCAATGGCCCTCTATTATCCTATCGAGCCATTCTGTTCAAACACGTGCATGCAGATCTTAAACAATAGTAAGTATTGTCCACTAAGCAAAAGAAAAGCTTTGGTAACTGATACTTAATGAAGTAATTGGAGATTAGACCATAGGTAGAAGCAGAACTGGCAGAACAGTGGCCATGACTTGAGAGGAGAAAAGAGAAGGGAGGGATGCAAGAACATTTGATATCAGCGTGAACAATCCTGGCTTTTTCTGAACTGTATACAGTGAAATATGGTGAGGCTTTTGTTCCCCTGTGATGATGATCCCCAGCTGTACCCAGGGATTTAGCCCTTCTGGGAAACTGCAGTATGACTACAACAAGGGTCAGCAGGTTGGGGGTGGATTCAGCAAGGGTCAGCTGAGACAAGTAACCTTGTGGTACGGTCTTCCTTAATGTGAAACATGTTTTGAGTCCTGGAATACTCAACTTTGGGGGGGGGGGGGGGGGGGGGGGGTGGAACTTTT